>NC_051158.1:66234434-66274390 GCF_013339745.2 Dermacentor silvarum | reverse complement strand
CAAGTGGCACGTTAACTTACGCCCACTGTTTCGCCAACGTGTCAAGCATAAGTGAATGGGCGCACACTTGAATATATGCGCACTATATACGCACAATAAATGACTGTACTACACCTATAGCGCACCAATGTCGAAGATGAATGTTTTGTGACGGTCCACAAGGAGTAAGCGAGTTACTAGCTTGGCTATACGTCTTTGCTACAGAAATATCTACGTTTCAAGCCTTGTGCGCAGCAGAACAAATCTGTCGGAACTAAGGACACCGGCGAGCGATTAGGCAAAAATAATCCGATAGTGACCGCACCGACGGAACTTACTGAGTCAGAAAGATGACAAGACACCGCTTCAATGTATTGGCCATATAAAGAACGAAGAGAAAAATTTTTGCTCTTCTTCTTTTACTAATCGTAATTCAATTCTTGAGCGGAAACTTTGAGTAGGTTGGATATATATATAGCTCTGCTTTTAGAACAAGCACACATACGCTGCTCGCGCCGTTTGGACGTAGCTCATCAGCTCCGAAGCGTTTTGCACGTTCTTTCTCTGAAACTGTGGCCAAGCTTCGTGTCGTACACCTAGTCACCGTCTAAACGATATCTCCCGAAACGGAGGCTTGCTTAGCCGCACTAGCGTCATACACATCCACTGCAAACACGGAGGGAACGGAGGCAGTTGAGGCAAGCAATGGAAGCATCCCCACGTAATCAAACATCCCACGGGATCGCCGCGAAAAGGATCAACACAGTTTTCAGTCGGTCCCGTCGCATGTTGCCATCGAGGTGCAAACGCCGGTAACGTCACTGTTAGCGTTCTTTGTGGCCGACATCGCTGTGACACGCCTAGCGCGTGCCTGCCAGGACACCGTTTTAATGCACAGTAGCTGCAGTGTTGCGTTCTCGTGGTGTCATGTCGCCTGCGCGTATTGCAAGAACACCGTGCATGAGCGAGCTCTGGAAAAGCATAGTTGCGACTACTTAAGCTAAATCAGTCATCGATACCCAATGGATAGCCAATTAATGGCTAATCGATAATTAATGGCTAATATAAAAATTAATAAATCCCGGAAAATCCTGGGGATGACTTGGTAGTACTTAGCCTAGCCAAAATACGTGGCCAATACCTTGCGATAGCCAATCGCTATCCATTCAATAGCTAATCGTTAATCGATCAATAATCAATAAATTCCGGAAAGTGCTGGGGATACCTGGTAGTGCTTAGCCTAGCCAAAAAGCTACGAGTAGCTAGGCGCCCATCAGCTCCGCTGTCTGTTTAGCATTGCGCCTCTAGTGCAAGCTACGCTAATTTTTTTGCAATACCCTCATCGGGGGCAATGCGTCAGCCACGAACTTTTGCCGAATCCGAGATATCGGGCCTAGACGTCACTACAGAAGTTGGAACTCACGCTGGCCCTTCACACGACGACTCGTACAGCATTAAATTAGGTAAGCGCAGCAGGCTGCCATGTCGCAAAGACGTGACGGCGGCACCGTTGTAAACCAATCAGTAAAGGGATGTGGAAGGTGAGTGCAAGGCAGCGGCGTCAATAAGCAACACCAAGCCGAAGCGGAATGATGTGCGCGAAGCTTCCCACAGAAGTATTCCCGTGAGCTCGATCAGACATTGCGACATTGGGTAACGTGGACCACGCCTGGCGGCTTGACGTGTCGACATTGTCGCAGTCGACAAGAAAAGCACTGCTGGGGTGCACTGACAGAAACTTCAAAAAGAAGGAACAGGAAGGTGCAGGGATTGAAGAGAACTCCGCCTTTACTTGCTATATAGTAGGCGTAAAGAAAACAAAAATCGAACGAGGAGGAAAGAGGCCTCAACCTTCTAAGTAAGCGGATCAGAGCCACCTCGACCCGAGCGCCTAAAAGCCGCAATGTTTTTCTCTTCGCTCGGCACTTTCGGGGGCTTTCTACAGGAATTGTCAAGATTCGCAGACGCACTTGCTTCTTCCTGTAGGTTTGTCTCGCAACTTTGCACTTTCTAGGTGTATTCTTGAGTGCGACTTTCTTGAAGGCTGCCCGAAGTAGTGCCGAAATGGCAGCAGGCGAAGCTCTAAAGGCGCGGTGCATTAAGATCCCTAGTGTATTTTACACTCTAGGGTGCTGTTCGCGGTACCGAGCATGAAGCGGGTACAAATGCGTCAGCAAAGAATCAAAAAGAAACACGACTAGGAGAGTGCTACCGCTTTTATAGGTAATAAAAGCATAGTTGAAGCAGGAGGCAGATGGATACGAATGCTTTACATACGTACATGCGTCGCCGTCACGTTCTTTCGAGTCAAAATTACAGTGAGAGTTGAATTCATATGCGACGGATATGCAAGCGCTGAGGTGACAATAAGAAGTAAAGAATGTTTGTGCTATGGCTCTACCGTTTATAAAAGAGCCGGTGACGAACCACATACATGTGTACTTAAATTTAACGCCAATTAAGAATGCGAAAGCATCAGACAAAAATAAACGTTGCGCCGAGGAAAGGCCTGCACACAGTACTCAACTGGTTTAAATGACGACGAATTCAGACACGCTTACAAATGTGGAAACACACACATCTTCAGGTAGCGGTAAACGGAGTTGAAATCACTTTATTCGTTGCCTATGGAAGAAAACAATCACACTACATGACAGCATTCTTTTGTTCATATGGCCTAGGAACATAATTAATAGTAACTGAAACCAACGCTTCTCTCGAAATTTGCTCCATATGCGAGCAGTGTGGTCAATTCGTATCACTAGTGCATCGCTTGCGTAGAGGTATGAGAAATGTACATGGCTTACTTTACGAAGAGAGTTTCTCGCTAATTTGGAATTATTTCTCGCCATCAGCACAATCAACTGCACGTGGTGGCATCGCTCAAGAAACGAGACAATGACGCTGATTTGTGGTGCCTTCAGCTTGTTGCTCCAAACATCTGCACCAGAAAAAAAATTCCGCGTTGTATTTGGTTTAGGTCTGAGACACAGCGCCTGAACCGAGCTTTGAACGGCTTTTCATAGAACTGAGCCTGCTTAAAGCGGATTCTGCGAATAATTGGCCGTTATTTCACAACATAAAAATTACGAAACAGTGGAAATGATGCTCGTTACAGGGCCAAATCCAAGCCAGCTCTCGAAAACCCGTCGTCGAAAAAAAAAAGAAATAGAGTCTTACAGCGAGGATTTTGTTCCTCATTACGGGGTCGGAACTTCTGGCAGGCACTTCGACCGGTCCTTTTAGACCAACTTCGGTACGGTGCGCATTTAAGAGATGCTGGAAACGACCAGCTAGACACGAAATTAGCAAAACGAGCTGATTGCTTGGCCACAAGTAGGTCATACTAGTCCAGATAAAAGGTGAAAAGTGAGGCAGCGCACAAAACATTAACTCGCAAATCAAGGCGCAAGCACGCATCATGCGCATTAGGAGGTGTTTATGAGACCTCTGTGCGCCTACAAAGCCCCACCTCAAGCACAAGCGAAGCGGCTTTGCAGCCATCAAAGTGCAGAATTCAGCGCGGGAATCTAAGCAGCATGTCCAGGCACGAGTCGTAGCGCCAGATACAACGCCAGCGTTCTGCAATGTTCTAAAACATGGTTTCAAACGCATTGAACGCGGTGTAAATATTATGTATCGCAAATAAGTTATGTACCGCAAAGTCGAGGAAGCTTGACAAAAAGAAAAAAATCTCACGCACCCAGCTGGAGATCGAAGCCACAAAGGAAATCTATACGGATTCGTCTAAAAACGTCACACAGGAAAAAAATTCTTCCTTGCCCAGCAATCCAACTCAGGATCAACGCCTGTCCGGAGTGGTCGCTCTAATACTTGAGCCATGGCTATCAGATTAGAGAGTGAGGCTGAATTGATCGACAACTCGGAGCACAGAGATACGGAATACGACAAATCAGTTCCGCAGAAGCCCTCCAGATGGAGGAAGCTTCACAAAAGCACAAAATAATGCTATGTGCAGGTTGCTGATATTTATAGAACTATTTTGAACTTTCTATCGCTCGGATGTTCTTTCAGAAACTTCGTGACGGACCGTTGCAAAAAAATTCAGAGCCCTTCCCCTGTCGAGAAAACGGGGGTAAGCGAAGCTTGTCGTAAGACGCCGCTGTCGCAGGCGTTCCGCTTCGTTTGCCCTAAACTCAGGGTCGGCGGCTCTTCGCTGACGTTTGGCCTGAACATTGCGCTCTCGCAACTCGGAGTCAGCGGCTCTTCGTTGACGTTTCGCCTGGGCTGCGGATGGCCTCACGCTAGAATCGGCACGTCGAAGACGAACCCTTTCCCAAGCGAGTTCGTGGCACCGTTGCTCAAACGCAGCCTGCTCCTCGGCGGAACACACCTCACGCGGCCTTCCCATCTAGACGTCAAAACCGATCTGTGGGGAGGTAAGCCCGACGGACAGCGCGCCATCCCCCCGTTCCTTCCTATTCCCTTCCCGCGACACACCAAACAACCCTGATTGGTCACGCACGTCACGTGATCCGGCGGCAGCGCCGCTTTCCCTGCACCTGCTCTACTCTGGGAGCAGCTCGGTTTTCTATCTTTCCTTCTATCTATATTTATTTCTTTCCTTCTTTCTCTCTTTCCTCCTTTTTCTTTTGTTCTTTCCTTTCCTCGGCTCATACCCGCATATCCAACGCGGTTATGCGCCACACCAGATTTATTTCTTTCCTTCTTTCCGGTTTCTAGCTCATATCCGCATATCCCTGGCTCATACCCGCATATCAATGCGGGTATGTGCCACAACTAATTTTATTATTGTTACTCCTGACTTAACTGACTAGCCCGTGATGTTATTGATGTGATGACCTATCAGTCATGCTAGTCATACATTTGTACCCTTCCATGACAATTTGGGTATATACTGTCACGGGAAAAAAATTAAATTATGGGGTTTTACGTGCCAAATCCACGATCTGATTATGAGGCATGCCGTAGTGGGGGACTCCGGAAATTTGGACCACCTGGGGTTCTTTAACGTGCACCTAAATATAAGTACATGGGTGTTTTCGCATTTCGCCCCCATCGAAATGCGGCCGCCGCGGCCGGGATTCGATCCCGCGACCTCGTGCTCAGCAGCCCAACACCATAGCCACTGAGCAACCACGGCAGGTCGTCACGGGAAACGGTATAACTGAAAATATATTTACAAAATATATACAGCAAGCTGTAGCACTGCCAAGATGGCGGAAAGACAATCTCTTCAATCGTCGTCTTCTTCACCCAAATGGTCAACGTCATCTTTGTCCCATTACGCGCAGTCTCGTAACAATACGAAGTGAACGAGACGCGCGCTTTTGACAGGTTTTTGATCGGGTTTTAACGTGACACCACCGCCGAAACTTGTGAGGCAAATACAACCTTCGCTTGAAAAGGCTTCGTCAGCCATTAGGTGTTTTGTGCCCATTCAAGTGTTTCGCAAATCTTGGCGTTATATTTTTTTTATTGGGGGGGGGGGGGGGTATTTATAGGCACAGCTATGACTTATAAACCTCTTCTTTTACTTGAGGGCACAACCGTAAAGAACTCATGGAAGAATAACAGAAATGGCAAGCACGCTCTCAGAAAAACGTTCCTTGTTATTGCAGCATTACGCAGGATCAATGCATGAAATCATCTCAGGCATGTGCACAAATGCTTCCCGCATATCGTTTAGAAACGGAGAAACCACGATTGCTTCGAAATGACCTGCAAGACGGAACCCATGTCGCCTCGCGTATAAATAGAGTTGGCACTACCAAACTGCGCGATATAGCAGGCTGAGAAACATTTGCTCATTCTTGCCTTTTTGCGTGCCTTTTTTTTAACTGCTGGAACAAATTTCAGCAATAAAACGCTTCTTATCGTTTCTAAAGATTACATCACCGAAAGACTGGAAGAATGGAAAATCTCGCCAAGCAGTTCTAGTTTGGCTGCATCGTGGACTTACACCAAATATTAGGATTGGATGACGTACACTTTCAGAGCGAACTTAAACGCAAAGAAATTGGAGGGAGGGGGTAACGTAAACATAGAGCCCGTGCCTTGTTGGCAAGAAGAAAGCTTAGGAGGGAGCATTACGTCACGATGCCTTTATTCACAAGCCACCTCCCCTTGAAGACAACCCCTTCGATTTTTCTCTCCGAAAAAGTCTGTCTACCACTTGACCTTGCGCTCGAAGCCCTCAGCATACTATGCTTGATTTCAGATAGGTTTTGGCCCCAACCGTCGATAGCACAGGAGGCCACGAAATAGGAACAAATACACTGGACAAGCGCTTGTCCGATGTATTTGTTCGTCTTTCGTTCGTCCTGCGCTATCCCAAGTTATTGATCTGTACCAACTATCCCCGTCGCAGTGCTTGCTTGGTGTTAACCCAAGCGCACTTGTTTGGGTGTTTCGCCAACCACTCTGAGCACGTTTTCTCCCGATGTGCTCGTGCAACGTTCGGTCGTTAATAGCAACGGATACAATTATCCGCTAGTTGCAACGTGAGAGTGGAGCAGCCGCATGTTCCGGTCACATCCGTTGTCTTTCTGGAAGAGCGTGCTCTGAGCACAACTATCGCTCTGGTGGATGGCACTAAAACTAAACCGCGACATGTTTACCTGTTGGGCCGACTTTTCTTGGCTTCAATTTTGTCCCAGATAAGGGTTCCTCCTTGTTCCTTTCTTCCTCCGTCGTGTGTCTGACCACGGGAGGCGCGGCGTGTTCTTTTCATCTCATACTCGCGATGAAACGCCCATGGCTGTGGATTTAGGCGGTTGCCCTTGAGAAACCCTGTACCTATTGGCGCATTCCGATTCGGGCAGAATGCAAAAACACCTGTGTACAACGTTTTGTCCTCTGCGGTTCAGGCGCTCTAACAGATTCAGTTCACAGAACTGCCACAGCTCTTTTCGGTGTAATGTTACGCATTCTTAATCCCTCTTCTTCAGGATTTATTAACTTTCCAATGCGTGGGAACATTCGTAAAAAAATCGGGGTAGCTTGCGCTAGTGGCGCAAGGCTAAGGACACAGCGGAGCTGATCGGTTCCTAGCTGGTCATGGCTATACGAAGTGATGTTAAGTTATACGAAGTAATGCCAAGTGATGCTAAGTTATACGAAGTGTATAAGCATGCCCTCGTGGTCAATGGCATCGGGGAACGCCTCGCGAAGAACTTGCAGTCCGAGCACACGTAGGGGGAGTGGGGCGAAAGCTATGCAAAGTGTACGCGCGACGCGCAGCAGACGACACGCCGGAATGACGTCACGGCGCATGCGCAGTAGCGCGCAGCTGGTGGGAGCTCGATCGAGCCGCTGCCAGAGGCGCCTGCTGCAGTCAAGGACACCGCGAGAGTTCTGCGCAAATGCGGGGAAACGGAGAAGCGCGGATGGCGTCTGCAGCCCTTCTGCGCTTTGCCTCGTTGGTGCTGCTACAATTTGTTTCTCTCTCTCTCGCTCTCATTTCCTCTTTCTCTCTCCCGTGCATAGCGCGCGACGCTCTGCGAGGTGGTTGCTTCTCTCTCCAGAGCATTGCGCGCGACGATCCATGGGGTGGTTGCTAGGCAACGCAGTGGCAAGCGGCACACAATACGGCCGGCTTAAACAGCTCCGCTGTTAAAATTGAACTCTTATCAAAATTCTTCTTCATACAGTAGGTAGACTTCATTTCCGTCTCTTAAATGCAACAAATATAATTTTAAACGGCAAAGAGGTTCTCATGTGAGGACGTTGCTACATCTTACATGTATATGAATAGAGAAATTAAACCTTGCATGGAGCTATTAACGCGGCAGTCTGTAGCAGTTGCACAGGTGATGCTAATCGCAGTCAAGATCCCACAAGAGCCGTAATCGTCGCCGTTGCAGTGTGCCACACCGTGTTAATAAAACAGCTCTAGGCCCTTGCCTCAATTGTGCTCACCCCAATAACGCGCTTTTGATCAAGCGAGAATGGGAGGTCGTCACATATATGGCTCGCTGAATTTGTGGCATACAAGATATACAAAACAATCACTAAATTTAGTGCCTGTCGCTTTGTCCTAGGCTTTCCAAGGGGTAAAATGTTACAGAAAGATATTTGTATGACTAACCGCGCATAAAATTAAGCCTACCTAAATATTTTGTTTTGAAAAAACAACAAGTCGAATCAGACTGAGGAATATAAATGAGACTGCGGCGTTATCTGTTCTTTCTGTGCAGCCCATTTTCTACTCTGAATTCAGGATGATAAAAAATCCACACTGTCGCACTCCCAATCTAGATGAGCACACATTGACATTTTACTTGCCTTTATGAAAAAGTTTCAATTTCTCAGCCGCAATATTCACAACAGTGAGCTACTTCACATGAGAAAAAGCAGGGAGCTAGACCAGAAAAAAAATATGTTATTGTTTGCAACACTGCTCTGAAGTAAGGATAAAGGGAGGTAGCAAGATGAAAATAATATTGTAGAGCGAAAGCATATGCGATAAAAAAAGTAAGGATGTGTCACAGCAGTTCCATTAGGGGTTATGACATGGAAAGAAAATTGAGGAATGATCCTCTTCTCTTGTGATGGATCTATAGGCTGGCACTGCCTTATTGTCTGATCCAAATACGGTAGGTCGTCGAGACAAGACAGCACGCGCGCACGCGATCACCTCTGTTCGCTGTAGCAAGGAGAACACAAAGAACGTGTACTATGAATTCCTCGCTGTAAGAGTACGTCATAAGCAGCACTGTCGCCCATCCTATTCAGCAAGCAGAAAATTTGGCAAACTTGAATACCGTCTCCTTAAAGGAAGATAGCATGCTTGGACCCTGAATGCAGTCTACATCACCCTGAGTGGCTTTGAAAGCACTTTTTTTAAGCATCGGGACTGTATCAAAGATGGTAATCAATCGTAGTCAGGTCTATGCCGGCAGAAACTCTTTTCACATATTAGTTTCTTTCCTACTTATCTTTTCTATCCTTTCCTCTTCTCCAAATGCCAAGTAGCCAGCCGGATGGTTACTTTTGTTAATCTCCCTACCATTCATCTCGGGCTATTTCTGTGTGTCCATTGCTGAAAGCTCCACGAATCCACAATGGGCAAAGAAATATTGCCTCGGTTCGGAAGAGTCGACATGGGAGATGGAGTGGGAGGGAAAGTCCGAGCAATGGAGACGAGTGTGATGGAATCATGGCGCGCTTTTACACGGACCATGTGACGTCACACGCGTGCACGCGGAGTTTGGGGAGGTGGGGGGCTTGGGTTGCTGCGCGTCATCATCATGGCTAAACCAGCCAGCTTAATCTGCATGTTCGTCGATTTGACACCACTTTTCTGGAAGCCACTGAAAAGGTGACGTCGTTTCCTTGCTCGTGGAGATGACGAAGAGGCTCTTGAATTTTATGTACTATAATTTGGATGTGTCCATACATAATGTGAGGCGGATAGAAATACTGTAGAGCTGCTTCTGAATCACCGGAGGCTTCTACATTGCAGAGGTGCTTCCTGACGTTTCACACAAAATGCGCTACAATTCGTAGCAACTACAGAGACGGTCAATATGCGAGTGGTCGAAGGGGCTCCGAGAAGACATGGTGGAGCCGACATACAAAAAAATTGAAGAAGCAAACATCGTTTCAATTACCGGTATTTATTAAAATAATTGTTTCCAAGCTGACGCGGCCGTGCAGTATTCGGCCACAGTGTTCCAGCTCGTATTAAACTCGACTGTACATTCTGCCACGGTGCTCGAGTACCGGTGATACTGCTTTCGTCACAAATGTAAGGCGCTTGGTGTGATTATGAGGAATATTTAGCTGACATTCCACACTCTCGAACAACGTAGGTTTGCTGCTGACGTTCTATAATTGCCAGCTAAGCATGCTAAGATTGTTCAAAACATCTCAACCCCTATGAGTTCGAAACACCTGAACGGCATTCATGTGTGGTAGACGTTGATATTGATAAAGGTAAGCTAAAATAGCTAACCTAAATAAAGTAAGAGGATAGGATGGGAATAAACTTTATTTGTCCAACGGTTGTTGCTGTTGGTGCCCGGGGCTAAGCTGCCAGGGGTCCACGCTTGCCAAGACTACCTCTCACGCTTCCTATATCCTGGCATAGCCGAGCTGAGTCACTGTTAATTTTTGTAAGCATCGGGGCTGTATCAAAGACGGTAATCAATCGTAGTCAGGTACCTGCATCATGTCTAGGCCGGCAGAAACAGCCATAACTGTTGGACAAATTAAGCTTATTCCTATCCTATCCTCTTACTTTATTTAAGTTAGCTATTTTAGCTTACCTTTAGGTATCACCGTCTACCACACATGAATGCCGTTCAGGTGTTTCGAACTCATAGGGGTTGAGATGTTTTGAACAATCTTAGCAAACTACCTTCAACCAAGATCCGGTCCGCACGCGTAACAACGTATTCTAATTCCGCAACCAAAATGAAACCAAGGTGCCACTGAACGTTAAAACTGATAATTCAAGCAATCATGTGAGGAACAAGATTGTTAATGGTAGTTTGCTGTCGACACTCCATTAATAAGCAAGGGAAAGAAGCGTCATTATCAACACAGAAAGAAAATCAACAACAAATAGGGCGATATTTATCCACGGAAATATGGCAGTCATTCTATAAAAAATACAACAAAGAAGTAACAGGACGACGATCAACGGCTTAAAGGCATTTAAGGATGAAAATAGCTCACGCAAGTGCGTCGACCCAAGCAGACACGCATCAAGAACTTGGAAAACTCCGCTCCGGAAATCGAAAACGGGAAACTCATTTATCTCTCAGTGGAGTTGGTAAGCTCTCTCTCTCTCTCTCTCTCTATATATATATATATATATATATCAGACAAAAGACGGGCAAAGCAAAATAGGTGAAATTTATCATGTTCTTTAAAGCGCGTGAAAGAATAATGGAAATGGTCGTGTGGGAAACAAAGACATAAGCTTCCGCTCCCACACCAGGCAGACAGGAGTCTGATCTAAACGGCTTACGAGCGCCATAACTTTCTCATCTATGCTCGATGCGAATCCTGGAAAGAATAAAACGAAAGAAAGGGATGGATAGGAACTTCGAGTAAATGAGTTCACTGAATTCTAAGTTTGCGAGAAACTTCTTCAGTGCTGTAGAAGCCTTCGCTCCTCATTCTTCTTTTGTGGTTGTGAACTAAACTTATGCGAAATCCTCGTATTACATGTTGCAACGAAGTTCAAAATGAGCGTTGCGGAAGAGTCATTTAATCCTGCGCTCTACGCATATCCCAAGTTTGTTTCAGCATTGACTGAAAAATACAATCATACGTATACGTGCGAGACTACATGCCGTAGGAAACTTCCAAGTCCTCAAAGAAAAAAAGCGCAGGAGTAGTTGCAAACAGGTGAAATTAATTTTTTACTTTCTTAACGTACGCCCTCAACACTGAGCAATGCAAGTAACACTCCACGTATGGCATAGCACAGATAACCTTGAGCAAGCACTGACATGCGAACATCTAAACCACGCATTGCTCAACAGTAAGGGTGTTCAAACAGCAGAACTACCGGATAGAATCAAACATGGAGATTCTACAAAAAAACACGACCAGAGTTCGAATTGGATATACAATGTTTAATTATTTTAAAGGGGATATGATGTTTATGGAGTTTTTTTTTCTAGATGAGGCCTGTTCAGATTATTTGATACATTCTACACTTACTAGAGACTGAACATTTGGTCTGATGAGGAGCATGTGTATGAGAAACTACTGAAAGTTGTTCCTACCTATAGTGAGTGACAACCTAAGAATTATGAACGAACTCCTCCCACAAGAACGCAGTACATCTGCTTTTAGCCTCTGAAGGAGAGCCGACCCTGCTGCAGGCCGCTCCCAGCTAAGTGACATTGCTCTGATAATGTAAATGCTAGGCTAACAGTAATGTAAAATCTAGTTGTTTCAAGCTCAAATTTTAGCTGTGACACAGTGATATCAAGATAGTCATTAATATTTGCCCGAGACCTTCAGGTTTCATCCTGAAACCAGTGACACAAAGACCAATCTGTGTGATAAAAACGCTTGTTTTGAACACGTCAAATAGTTCGACCTGAAACATATATATGCATATATGCAAACTGTTTTCGAGTCGCACAGTTTACGTATAACCTTGGTGGTCAATGTCCATGGCGCGCCACGGACAGGTGGTACAACCACACAAAGGAATTGTCTACTCGAGTGAGGTAGGAGGAGAACGAAGAAGAAGTCGACTAGTGTGGGCGCGTTGACATCGGCTCCGGCTTTCATCAATGTTCTCGAGTGGTTCTCCATGCGGAACCGGGTGATTATGCTTTAATCGACGCGGCAAGTCAAGAGGCCTCTGCCGATACCGGAGTTTCGTCGTTTAAAGGACTTTTCGACGTTCTGTGAGTGTTTGAACCACGGCGAGGAGACGCGGGTAGGCTTAGGCCTACCCCACTCCCGCACATGCACCCCAGGATGGATGTGGAAGAAGAGAACTCTCAAGAAGAGGCAAGCGACCCGGGATGGAAGGTGGCGTATGGTCGCCGGCCCGGCAGGCGCAGGAAAGAATATTATTCGGCTCAAGACGGTGGAACTACACATGGCAGGCGGAGGGACGGCGGCCACACCGCCGCACCGCGCGACGCGATACGACGTGTCACCGCTGCTTCAAGGCTCCCTCGACTTCCGAGGGACACCTTTCGCATCATTGTCAGACCGAGGGACGGCCTGAATGTAAACAAGGTCAGCAGAATACGCTTTGAGCAAGCCTTGGCCATGGCGGCAGCTTTGGCTCCGGCCGAAATTGAAGAGGACACAATGTGTCCCAATGGAGTTCAGAACATTTTTGTGGTTTGCACACCGCACGAGAAAAACGCGGACGCGTACGCCAGAGTGCAGCAAATCAGGCTCGGCGAAGGCACGTTTGGGGTGGCGGCGTACCTTGCCCCACCCGAGAATACGTGTAAGGGTGTCATAAAAGGAGTCGACGTGGAAGTCAGCGAAGCTCAACTCAGAGCGAGAATTGTAAATCATCGGAACCCGAGTGCATTGGAGGCCAGGCGGATCAAGAACACCACGGCGGTGGTGGTGCTTTTCGAGGGCATGAAAGTGCCCAACTACGTGGCATGCGGCGCGAGCATCTTTCGCTGCACGCTCTACCGACGCCACATGGAAGTCTGCTACGAGTGTGGAGGACTGGGACACCGTGCTGACGTGTGTCCCAACCCGGGAAACAAGTGGTGTCGCTCCTGCGGCAAACGATCGCCGGAGGAAGATCACCGGTGCGATCCGAAGTGCACGCTGTGTGGTGGCCCGCACCCCACGGCGGCCAAGGAGTGCACGGACAAATTTCAAGTTCCCTATATTGTCAGAAGACGACGGCGGCAGCGGCGCCGACGCACCGAGCAGCTGCAGCTGGGGACCGACGTCAACACGGCGGGCGGTAGGAGCCGCTCGCGTACACCGGCTGTGCGGGAGCGCAGCACCGAGCGAAGCCGCTCTCGCACGCCAGCGGTGCGAAAGCGCGGCTCAACCGGGCACCGCTCTCGATCCAGAGGGCGCTCGGTGTCCAGCGTGAGGATACAGGAGGAGCCTACCTGGGCGGATCGTGTCAAAGGGAAGACGAAGAAGGAGCAGCAGAGACTCACGGAGGTAACGCGGTCGACTTCGCTAGATCATGGTAGTAGGTCGCACGTGGAGGCATTACTGAAGGAAGTTAAGGAGCTTAGAGAGGAGGTACGTCGACTCAAAGCCGCCAAGGCAAATCCCAAGCCCGGTGAAATAGAGGCGAGCAACCAGACGCCACAGGTAACCGAACAGATACCCCGCGTAGGAATCAGTAAAGCAAAGCGTAAGGCCCCCCTTCCTGAGGAGGATCAAGAGAGCGACTTGGAAACGTCTGAGGGAGAGGCTCAGCAAAGAAAGATGTTGGAGGAACTACTCAGGATAAGTAGAGAAAATCAGGAAAGCGTAAAGCTCTTGCTGCAAAGAGTAACGGTACTAGAGGAAAAGGCGGCGATTAGGGCCAAAGCCAAGGTCTGAGCGCCAAGCAAGGCAGTGAATCACTCCGAGGATGCTCCGGACGCGGAGCAAGCCATGGTACTGTAGCATCATGGCGGGCGATCACAAAGATCTGATAATCTGGCAGTGGAACTGCGCCAGTTTTCAAAGGCGCAAGGCTCCACTACGACAGTTTTTAACGAATCAGGTGGAAAAGCCGCAGATTTTATTATTACAAGAGACACTATGTGATGTCCCTACCCTTTCTGGCTTCAAAACTGTGTCGGTCAGGAACGAGGGAGGAAGAGGATTAGCCACGATGATCAAAAAAAATTTACCCTTTATTGAGCATCAAATTCATTCTGGACGGGTAAGATGGAGGCCCTTTTCGTGGAGGTTATACCGCACGGTTGGCTTAAGCAGAGCGTCTTTGTGCTTAATGTTTATAGCCCACCGTCAGACCAGAGACAGACGTTTAAGTCTCTGCTAATGAAGGCGACGTCGATAGCCAAGCACTCTCCCCTGATAGTTGCCGGGGACTTTAACGCCCCTCATAGTGCATGGGGCTACGTCAGACAGACGGTAAAAGGAAAGAATCTGGTGAGGATCCTGGATGATCTCGCGTTTACAGTAATCACGGACCCAGGGTTCCCCACTAGGCTGGGCACGTCGGTTGCGCGAGACACAACACCTGATTTGGCATGTGTAAGAAACGTAGGTAACATCACGTGGGTCAATAAGCAGGAAAACCTGGGCAGTGACCACTTCATAGCGGCAGTAACCTTAAGTGTGGACGCCCGACCTACCAGGGTATTTCGAGTGACGGACTGGAATGTGTTTAGAAAAATTAGGAAGGAGCGAACGAACACATTTTCCTCATTTGGCGAGGCTATTGACTCGCTCACGGAAGACGTAGAGAGGGCTACTGCAATAGTAAAGACGCAAGCGGAAGTCCCAAGAATGGACCCGCACTTAGCGCACCTGCTGGAGGCCAAATCCTCGATTCTGATGAGGTGGAAAACACAACGGCTAAACCGCAGGCTGAGGAAAAAGGTTGCGGAGCTTAATAGAGAGATCGAAAGATATTGCACGGAACTCAATAGGTTACAATGGGACGAGGTCTGTGCGGCAGTAGACGGATCCATGCGCTCAGGAGGGAAGTGGAACCTCCTCAAGCACCTCCTGGTGACGCGCAGGCTAAGGGGAATCAAAGGCAAACACTTAGTAAAGTCATACACAGGCACAAACAGGAGGGTGGTACTGAACAGTCGCTTTTGAATGCCGTCGCGGATAGATACCTTCCCATGGGCCGACGCAGGAAGAAGATTATCCGCAGATCGAGTGTGCGACGGTGGACGAGCTGGACGCGCCCTTCACAGAATCGGAGATCAGGGCGGTGCTCCACAATTTGAATAGCAGATCGGCTCCGGGTCCGGATAAGGTTTCTAACAGGCTATTACGTAACCTGGACGATAGGACAGTGCAACTACTAACTAAGGAGGTTAACAAGGTATGGGAGGCCGGAGAGGTACCCGACGGATGGAAGGAGGCATCGGTGATACTCATCCCAAAACCTGGAAAGCCCCTTAATTTGGACAACATGAGACCGATATCACTGACCTCGTGCATAGGCAAGGTAGCGGAGCACGCCATTTTGAACAGGGTTTCTGGGTACATAGAGCGCATGGACCTCTTCCCACATAATATGGTGGGTTTTCGGCCCGGCCTATCGACGCAGGAGGTTATGCTGATGCTGAAGAAGCAAATCTTTGATAGCGGCACTCGGGACGTGAGAGGGATTCTCGCCCTGGATCTCACTAAGGCGTTTGACACAGTATTACATCGATACATACTGCAGGCCACGGCCGGGACAGGCCTGGGAGTCAAATTCCAGGCCTTTGTCAGGTCCTTTCTCATGAATAGAACCGCTACTATTGAAGTGGGGCAGATTCGGTCGAGCGTGTATGAACTGGGGGCTCGAGGTACCCCCCAGGGATCAGTCATCTCGCCACTGCTCTTCAATATAGTCATGAAGGGTCTTTCAGAAAGGCTGGGCGGCCTCCCGGGCATAGGTCACGCTCTGTACGCAGATGACATCACTATCTGGTGCCCAGGGGGCTCCCTAGCAGAAATGGAGCAAGCTCTACAAGCGGCCTTGGACGAGACAGAGGCTTACCTCGCGGACACAGGTCTCAAGCTGTCTCCGAGTAAGTTGGAGCTGTTACTCTACAGACCGGCGAGGCAAGGGGTTAGGGGTCTGACACCGCTCGACCAGCTACCTGTGGCATTATACGCGAATAATGGGCAGAAGATTCCTAGAGTCAACTCAGTCAAGATCCTAGGCCTGCTCATAGATTCGAGGGGCTGTAATGCCACAACAATTACCCACGTTACAGCCAAGACGGAGAACATGTTGAGGTTAATCGCTAGGGTGTCCAACCGAAAGAAGGGGTTAGGTGAGGACAACCTCCTTCGGATGTACCATGCATTTCTGATGAGCCATATTAACTATGTGGCGTCAGCTCTAGTGTGGTCGAAATCGGAAAAGACCAAGTTAAATACCCTCATGCGCAAGAGCATCAAGAAAGTGCTAGGCTTGCCGATTGCCACGAGCTCCGACAGGCTAGATCAACTCGGAATGCACAATAACATAGACGAGATCATAGAGGCACAGGTCACTGCCCAGGTGGTCAGGCTGTCGTCGACCAAGGCTGGCAGGCGAATCCTTGACGAGGTTGGCATGGCTCCTAGGATAATGGAGGAACGGCGGATAACACTGACACGGGAAACGAGAGAGACCTACATGGTGGGGCCCTTCCCGCGAAATGTACATCCACATCATAACGAGGGTAGACGTAAAGCCCGTGCACGAGCCATCTTGAAGAGAGTTAGGGATGACATAGACTCTTCGCTCTTTGTCGATGCGGCGCAATACGGCAACAGGAGAATGTTCGCGTTGTCGGTTATAGACGGGCGGGGAGTGCTTCGCTCATCCGCCTCAGTAAGGGCGGCCACCCCGGGTATAGCAGAGCAAATCGCAGTTGCGCTGGCCTTGTGTGACCCAGAGCATTTCTACATTTACACCGACTCGAGAGACGCAATCAGAGCATTCGAATCGGGTAACCTCGCACGAGAGGCGGCCTCTATTCTAGAGAAGAGGGTTTGCCCCGCTTCTCATTATATTACGTGGTTCCCCGCACACATGGGGACGAACGTTCTCGAGGGCTTCCCAAACCTCAACGAGGTGGCCCACGACCGTGCGCGAGAACTCACGCGCCGCGACGGTCTGGAGGCTCCGGAGGGGCAGGAAGGGACTCAGCAGAACGATCCACTTCTCACATTTAATGAAATTACTAAACATTACCAACTTGGCAGGAGAGCTTTTCCTCTTCCTCACCCGAAGCTCAGCAGAGGTCAGTCAGCTACTCTAAGAATGTTGCAGACGGGATCTTTCCCGTCGCGGGGCTTCCTTAGTAGGATATACTCAGACGTGGACCCTGGTTGTCCCGACTGTAATGAACCCTTTTGCTCTATGGCTCACATGCTCTGGCGATGTCCCGCGTTACCTAACGACCTACTCTCCAGCGAAGCCGAATGGGAGGAGGCCATCAGAAGCACGGTACTCCGAAAGCAAGTCCAGGCTATCCAGAGGGCCCAGGAAAGGGCGGAGCGTCATGGCGTTCTGTCCTCTACGTGGGCGCGGCCAGCGGTTACAACGGCCTCCCGTTAGGGGGTCCTGACAGTAGCTCCTCAGGATCAAATAAAGTTCGTTGTCTGTCTGTCTAAATAAAAAACCTCCTTCCTACAGTCTGCAGATATTACCGTCCCCCCCCCCCCCCTTTTTTTTTAGGGCAACAAACCTCATGGAAGCATGGCGCAGCGTATGCCCACAAAAGCGTTTCTAATATTTATATACGAGTTTCCGAGGAAAAGCTTCCTCTCTGAACGGTTACGGGAGCGTTTTGCAACAAGGGCGGTGGAACTGCGAAATTAAGTTAGGGCTAAAGGTCGTGCGATCGACCCGAGGGTATACATTACGTGCTCAAATTTTCTCGTGACCTTTCCTGTAACGCGCTGTGTACTCAGCGACTCCCAAGTTTTCACACGTCCGTTTTGCAGCCTCGATCCGTTCCTGTATCCCCCACCCTCAACAGCTCTTCTTCGGCTCGTCTCGCATTCTCACGCTGTTCGCGAGAACTCGTCGTCTGCTCCCGTTTCCTCCGAATGCTTGCGCAACGCACTTGCGGGAAGCAGACGACAGGGAAACAGAAAGAACAAGAAAGCAACGGCTGAAATAAGGCTACAGGCTGGACTACAGGCTGGACTTTGAGAGTGCTACAGGCTGGACTTTGAGAGCGCGAAAATGAGAGAAGGAGTCGATAGACGTTTCAGCTGTTTGAAACCACAAAGAGCAATAAGGCTTCTCAAGGCGTGCAATCCTCATATGCGAAGCTGGAGAAGCAGACGAATCTTCATTTATTAATACGGCTCCGTTTGAAAAACGCAGTAGATGAGGAAAAGAAGAGAAAAGACAGGCTGCTAATCGTTACTGGAAGTGGCAACACGCCTTCCTGCTGTTCAAGAAAAAAAAAAAAAAACGGGAGGATATAAGCCTATAAATGGAAGATAAGAAGGAAAGAGGAAAGAACGAGACGACGGCAGATCACAAGCTAAACAGCTGGTGAAACAGCAAACAGGGAAAGCTAATAGAAACACACAAAACGAAACGAAGGAGGATACACTAATATTTCGGAAGACGCAGAGAAGGCCCGAACAAACAGAAAAAAAAAAAATTTAGAAAAAAAAGCATCAAAAGTGTGGGCACCAAACTAAGCCCGATTTCGAGAACGTGCGGTGATGAAGCAACTGGGGCAGAAAGCGGGGAACAAAGTTACGTGCGAGGAAGCCGACGTTTAGGTTGTTACGAACCGGCAGGCGAAGCATCAAGCCTGCGCTTCGGGAGAGCTTGACCGGAGGAAGTTCTCTAACATGGCTTCCGGGTAAACGCGTATAACGGTCCTTTTTCCGCGGAAGCAGACGAACGCTAACGTTTCCCGCTACACTTCGCACCTGGAAGCAATACATCAAGCTGCCAAAATCTCGCCGGTGTATACCCTGATGGGGGCCAGAAGCTCGGAGGTCAAAGGGATGGAAAGGGGAGGGGGAGCGTTAGGACGTGTGGGTGTTATGTCAGGCCTGCAAGAGAGCTCGTATATGCGACCGTGACAGACCGGCCAGGCGAGAAACAACAAACAGATCTATACTGCGAGGGTCACGTGGGGTCACGGGAATCAGTTGCGAAAGATTTCGTGCCCGACCAAAAGAGAAATGAAGAGAGAGAGAGAGAAAAAAGATGACGGGAAACTGCGCTGCTCCTGGGAATGTCCCTAGATTTCGAGGATTTCCGTCCGCGGGTGGTTTGAACTCACGCCCAGTTGCATATGGCCGGACGAATGTTTTGGCACCTGGTTTCCCCAGGGTTCTGTCGTTGGTCTGCGTTGCATGGGGAACGGAAGAAGACGGTTTAAGCGTGACACTCAAAATTTTCTATCTTTTTGTTTTTCTTCTGCTCGGAGTTTCTGTTGTGGCCTTTACTCGTATACCCTTGTACGTCCTTTTGTATAATTTATGAAAGGAGACATTGACATCCACCTCACTGTGACACAAAGCTTCGAATGAAATTCATACTGGTTTGACAGGAAGAAAGCCTCGCAGTTGAAGGAAAAATTCGCCCTGGTCCGAGGAATCGTACCCGGGACCAACGCCTTTTTCCGGGTCGGTCGCTCTACCATGAGTAGTTTTGCCACTTTAGCAATTTTGTCGCTAGATTTAGCGACTATCTTCTCTGTGTAGCGACAAATAATTCAATTTAGCGATCGGTAGCATTTTTAGCGACGTGACAGAACAATTGACGACATTTTGGCTAGTTGGAAAATAGCATTCCAGAATGTCCTTTATCATTGCAAAGTCACTTGTGAGCGGCAAAAATCGGTCGTTTGACATGGGGACTGTGACCATGATGTGACAGCGGTTTCTTTACAGGATGCACAGTGGGCTCACAAAATGTATGTTATTTTATTATTGTATTTTTAATTCTTTACGAAACAAACTTTAACAGGTCTTAACGCCCCGGGTTCCGCACTTTCATTAAATACCTTCGAATAGTGTATACATCTACAAATTTTATTGTGGGTAATTAGAACGCAGCAGGTGAATAATAAGATATATCGACTGTAGTTGGGTGTATAGACTCACCAAAGTTTTAGTCAGCGGGGCTCACTCAAACTCACTCACCAGAATCAGACTCGGGCAGGTTCAAGTGACCTGGCTCTCACTCGTTCGACTTTGTCGTGCATTTAACGCATGAAAATATTAAAACACCTTCATACGAGACTGATATACAGCACATAAAGGCATTACAAACGCGAAAACATTCACGAAAAAAAAAATGCGCGAGAGAGTCCTTAAACCTACAAGATCCTTAGTGCCTGTGCGTCACGATGTCTTTTAAGAAAAAGAATATAATCAAAGCATACTTTTACGACCTTGCAGAATCACAACCCAATTTCCAGCGAAGCCGTTTACTTCAAGCAGTTGCAATAATTGTTTCATTCGCCTGTAACTAAATCACATACTTGAAAACGCGTCCTTATGTGACTGCTCCTTTTGAAACCTTGCCCGCATATAATGTTTTCGAGCACTTAAGTGATCTTTACGAAGGCAGTAATTCATACATACAGAATTTTCCAGAACATCATTCATTGTGCTTCCCGTCCCATTAATTTAGTCTTACACTGCAATTTGCCAGCCTCCTGATTAGCTAAGATACAGTGTGCCAGTAATTTCTGAAGCATATCGCTAAATTGAGACAAGAAAGTTGCTAAATTGCCGCAAGATTTTGCTGCTAAGTCGCTAAAATTGTCGCTAAAGCTTTTACGTAGATTTTAGGTAACGTAGGCGTTTATACACTGCCCTGGCGTAAATCACTTACCGAAACATCTCCCGTTTTTGCGGGGTCCGTGTTAGCGAGATATTTAACAGTGAATTTACCAGCATTGTGTAGTGTACTTTTTTTTACTTTTCTATCATGCTCACATAGCAAAGGACGATCAAAGCCGAACTTAGTTTGCCCGCAGATCGTGAGGATCCAAACGCAGCACCAGCCGTGCTCACGTTGGTTTCGACAGGAATTCAGGGCGCAGGCTCCTTTCCCAAGCGTATCACCCCTGAAGGAAGCCGAACGCCAGGCCAGGGTACGCTTGTACCCTTTTGAACCAGTGGGTGCCCGGCGGCGGTGGGAATCGAACCCACAGCCTCCCGCAGCCGAGGCGGGCGTTCTACCACTAAGCCACGGCTGCGGTGCTGCGCAGAACACAAGCAATTTGATTTCCCTAGCCCGCAAAGGCACTTGGCCCACATTATCCCTGAAAATTTTCTAGTTTTGCTATTCTTGGTTCTCCACAAGAAAAGTAGAAAGATACCTATCAAGAAAGGGGTCAGGCAAGGAGACACAATCTCTCCAATGCTATTCACTGCATGCTTAGAAGAAGTATTCAAGCTCTTAGACTGGGAAGGATTAGGAGTGAGGATCGACGACGAATATCTCAGCAACCTTCGGTTTGCAGATGACATTGTCCTATTGAGCAACAATGGAGAGGAATTACAACAAATGATTGAGGACCTTCATCGAGAAAGTGCAAGAATTGGGTTGAAGATGAATATGCAGAAGACAAAGATAATGTTCAATAGCCTGGCAAGGTCAATTACTCACAGGGGACCCTGATCATGAGAAAGAAATTTACAGAAAGATAAAATTGGGTTGGAGTGCATACGGCAGGCATTGCCAAATCCTGACTGGGAGCTTACCACTGTCGTTGAAAAGAAAAGTGTACAATCATTGCATTCTACCGGTGCTATACACATGGGGCAGAAACTTGGAGGTTAACAAAGAAGCTCGAGAACAAGTTAAGGACCGCACAAAGAGCGATGGAACGAAAAATCTTAGGAGTAACGTTAAGAGACAGGAAGAGAGCGGTGTGGATCAGAGAACAAACGGGGTAGACGATATTCTAGTTGACATTAAGCGGAAGAAATGGAGCTGGGCAGGCCATGTAATGCGTAGGATGGATAACCGGTGGACCATTAGGGTTACAGAATGGATACCAAGAGAAGGGAAGCGCAGTCGAGGACGGCAGAAAGTCAGGTGGGATGGTGAGGTTAGGAAATTCGCAGGCGCAAGTTGGAATACGCTAGCGCAAGACAGGGGCAATTGGAGATCGCAGGGAGAGGCCTTCGTCCTGCAGTGGACATAAATATAGGCTGATGATGATGATGATGATGATGATGATGATCATGATGCATGGGATAGCAAAATTCTGCAACACGCCCAGAGTCGCATGTTAACACGGCGATGACAATTGCGAGACCTTTGTGCTGGTCAAGTGCTACGCTTTCGTCCGCTGGTCTACCTACCAGAAGGCTTTTCGCAGTACTACTTTTTCCCGAATTCAGTCGACGAGCAGGCAGTGTGGCCAGGCGTGCGTGAACGAATCCAGGGGGGGGGGGGGGGGGGGGGTATTCTGTAAGAGTCCACCTAGTGGACTGTCCACTTCGGCTGTCCCGATTGGCTCGTGCACCACGAGCCAATCGCGACAGCCGAAGTGGACAGTACAATAGGTGGGCTCTTACAAAATACCCCCCCCCCCCCCAAGTAATTATTGTGAAGCATAGTTGGAGTCAGTCCGGATGAGAATTCTGGCGAGTCTGAGTGCGAGTGAGCTCAGTTGAGTATAATTTTGGTCAGTCTGAGTAAGCCCGGCTGTGTATAATTTTGGTGAGGGAGTCCGGTAGAGTCCGACTGAGATTAATTTTGGTAACCCTGAATCCGAGTGAGTCCTAAGCGAAAAATATAATTTGTGAGCGAGTCTGAGTGCGTTCCGTTTATTTTGCTGACCTATGAATTCCGGCGCTTCTTTTCTGTCTCAATATCAAACACTTCTACCCTTGCGAACCTTTCGTGACGCATCCAGTCGTAATTCAAGTGTAAAATATTGCGCTGAGGCTGTGCCACATCAACACTATCTGAAACTAAGTGTTTTTCTACGCTTCTCCGAGTTGTGTTACAGTTGGCGTTTAAGAGTTTTTAGATTGGGGGCCAACTCCGATTTCTCTGTTCAAGTACGTGTAAACTTCCAAGAATGCTTTTATTTGACCACCACTGGATTGATTTGAATTTGTTGCATTTGAAAGATAAAATTCAATTCTAGCAGAGACTGTGAAATCGAAGTTTGTTATAGAATTCGATGCTTTTATGAAATATTGCAAGAAAATTGGTAGGTTTAAAAAAATGTCGCAGTTTCACCCGAAAGGCGAAGCATCAATTGCGATAGAAACTTAGTATCTACGTAGAGCACTGCACGGGCCGATTTTTCCAGCCCGGGCCCGGCCCGGGCCCGTTTTCACTTTGGGCAGCCCGCCTGAGTCCGATCAAAACATTTATGGCGAGACCCGGGCCCGGCCCGGGCCCGGAAATAATCTACGTTACCCGCCCGGCCCGGCCCGCCACCCCTTTACCTTAGGCTCGAACCCGGCCCGAGATCAAAAAATCCATGTTTTTCTGAGTTAAGACGCCCGAGAATAACTCGCTGCACGTTACATGCACACCACCAGAAAGCCCGAGCCCGGCCCGGGCCCGGGTCAAGAAGCACACACCGTGCCCGAGCCCGACCCGAGCCCGTGAAAAAACGGCTCTACCCAGCTCGGCCCGGCCCATGGGCCGGGCCGGGCCGGGCCTGGGCTTTCGGGTAAGCCCGAGCCCGTGCAGTGCTCTACTTAGTAGAGAGCTATACGCAGTAAGGATAGTAGTTTTATCAGCTGTATAAACTTGGACATGGAGCAGCACCAGCAACGCGCAGAACTGTTGTCGACGCCGTCGGTGTTTTGCCCGCGTTCGCACTGAGCGCGCGCGGCGTTGGCGACTGTTACCGGTGCCTCTGGGGGCGGCTCGGAGGTTTTCGATGATATCAGAACGGGACAATCGTCGGCAGCGTCGGAAGTCTTTACCACCTTCTCGCCTCGCAACGTTTTTATATAAATACGCATTTGGTGCCGCAGCTAAACGTCGCCTCTCCTCCCTCCCTTCCGTCCCCCCACGGCCTTTCGCGCGACGGAAGAAGTCGCGTTTGCTCTCCGCCGTGCGTTCGCTCTCCGTGAAAGCGCGCGTCCTTCGCGCACATGCAGCATACGGCGCGCGGCGACGATTTCATCGCCGTTGGACTCTATACGGAACCTCACAGCGACGCCGACGGCAGAAATCCGCTTGGAGTGTCCATATAATTGCTATCGCAATAAAAACGTGGAAACATGAAGTTTATAAACCCATATGTTAGAGCATCTAAGGCGGACAGAATTGCGTCGAATTGCTCCAATGTTTATGAGAGCTTTGCAAAAGTTCTACTCACAAATTAGCGGTAGGTTATGATCGGTGTATCTGACACATCAATGTTGTCTGCTTTAAATTCTAAGTATTATTAGGTGCACTGTACAGAATTGTGATTTCGTTATTTATTGCCAAGTTACAGAGTTGGAAACTTGCGGTATTTCAGTTTTTGAAATATTGCGACTTTCAATAACTTTTGTAAAATATATTGTTGGCATAATTAAATTGAAAATTTTCTTTCTGCGTTTGTAAGCTGTTCCTTTAAACACAACAGATATCATCAAAAACGGTGCAGTGGTTGTCGAGAATCACAATTTCTTCTTTCCCGTGTACTTGAATGGAAGCTTCCGAGCACGAATTCGTACGACGACAGCGTTATTCGTTCTTTCAGTTGCAGTTTTGTGCGAATAGACATGTGTGATTACTCCGCTTCTTCTCGCGCAGACGCGACCGTTAGGTAATCAAATCTACGCCCATGATGAGTAACTTCCACAGCACTTATATTCTTTATTAATATACGCAATAGCATGATCGAATAGCACATGGACAGTATTCCAAAGTTAAAAGCAGATAAACTGTGAAGGCTATCAAAGACTGCATCAATCAACACTGGTCGACAAGGTGGTCAGTATCGAGCGGTTTTCAAATGAGTCGACCGCCCTTATCACAATGAATATAAAACGATGTTCACATCCTAGTATACGTTCTTGAACTTATCAAGTTTCTGAGATTACATGGTACGAGATGCAGTGTTTGATGGGAAAGAGAGAGGGATATAAGGAAGGCAGTGATGCTAACCAGTCAAGTGTCCGGTTGGCTACCCTACGCTGGGGGAAGGGAGAAGGGGAAGAGAAAGAAGGGAGATAGAAAGGGGGGGGGGGGGGGGTTATACGCACAAACGGAGCATATATAGGAGCAAACATGTGGTTGCTTCGCGTGCACAGCACTCTTCAGAGAGCGCGAATGATCGATGTACAGCCTGTAAAGCATGGCTACCTAAGCGACGTAGCCTGCTCCACTGCGCAAGTTCTCATGTGAATTATCGATACTATGCCCGGGGGGTTCAGAAAATTCCGTACTTTTGCTCCAATTTTGTGTTTATTTGGGTGCAAATGACGCTTTGAAATATTCGAAAAGTATTCCAAAGATATTTGCTTTTACGAATAGTGACTTCGATTTGAACACCGAATAGCACACTATTAGATTCGTCATGGGAAAGTTTCGAATATTCGCGTACTCTTACTCGGTTCGGTAATGAACTAATGTGTCCCATATCATGACTAATTTCTGCGTTTGCCACTACGGCATGCAATGTACAGCGCTAAGCAATTAAAGTGCGGCTCTCGGAGCTCATGGCTGCCGGCGATTTTTTCACCATTTAGTGCTCGCTGGAGGACGCCATGCGGATTTATTGTGATATATGATGAAATCAGACAACTTTTCTGACGCATTAGGACCGAATTTGGTCCCCCTGTGATCACCCAGCACTCACCGGTGGCGCAAGAAGTGCCGGCTAACATTCGGTCGGAGTATCGCATTCTAATTGATGAGCACTGTACATATGTGTATACGTTTAGATATCTGTGGCGCATCATTTGTACATCTTCACTGTGACATTGATATCATTGACTACTATATGCAGGGTGCCCTAACTATCATGCACCAAGATTTTAAAATATGCAAATGCCACGTAGCTGGACGAACCAAGGTAATGTCGTTTGGCGTCGCTTGGAGATACTCGGATTTTTTTTTCATTCCGCCTAATTAGATAATTAGCCTTAATTAATTATTCAACTTTTAAAATATTATAATTAGATGAAGAGAGTCAATGAGAAAATTGTAGAGTAACATGAAATTAGCGTAGCTTGCACTGCGACGCAAGGCTAAAGAAACAGCGGAGCTGATTTGCACCTTGCGTAACCGAGTCATCCCCAGTATTTCCCGGAATTTATTGATTATTGATCGATTATCGATTAGCTATTGATTAGCTAACGCAAGGTATTGGCCACGTATTTGGGCTAGGCTAAGCACTATACCAAGTCATCCCCAGCATTTCCGGAATTTATTAATTATTTGTTGATTATCAATTAGATATTGATTGGCTATCGATTGGCTATCGCAAGGTATTGGCCACGTATTTGGGCTAGGCCTAAACACCTTCGCTAGTTCACAGGGGTATGTGCCATTGCGCTTGGACCCTTTCTGCACAACCGCCATAATCGGCCCACATTTTCTGTTTGCTCTGCACGGACCAACGGTCGGCTTAAACAGCTCCGCTGTTAGAACTCCTGATCCAGCTTTCTGTTGCTCATTTCGTGCTACATAAAAGTGTTTTTCCGAGCGTGAAAGAAGCCCGCGAACACACGCGAAGTGCCTCGAGCGGCCAGTTGCGCGGCAATTTTGACATTATTCGCGGTCTTCTTTCTAAAAATCGCAGAGCAAGCAGCCGGCAGCGGACAGACACATATGGGATCGCGAACACACCACAAGGGCGTGGTTGGCCAAGCGCCGCGCGACAGACGCCACCGGTTTGGAAGGGCAACCAAGCAATACGGAGAAGGAAATCGAAAAAAAAAAAATGCGCGTGTCGATGATTTTCGGAAACGAAACACTGTTCACGAAACAGTGCACCGTAACAATATTATCCTGCTATTTTACATATCTTGTCTCCAACAAGAACGCAGTCGTGATTAAGTAAAAAGAAGTATGCTTAATATTGAACTTGTTACGAATTCTACTTAAGCTGAACAATTTTCGGAAGCGCTAAAGAAAAGAAAATGATCGAAATAGAGAATACTACTTAGAGCAGGTGACAGGGTTCCTTGTTGTGGCTTCCAGGCAGCGTTGCACTTGTAAAATTGGCTCCAAAGCACTACAATGATGGTGAGGTTGGTACGTTACACTAAAGTTACTGTATATAACTCTGCTATTATTATTGTCATCAGCAGCCTATATTTATGTCCACTGCGGGACGAGGGCCTCTCCCTGGGATCTCCAATTGCCTCTGTCTTGCGCTAGCTGGTTCCAATTTGCGCCTACGCTTCCCTTCTCTTGGTATCCATTCTGTAACCCTAATGGTCCACCGGTTATCCGTCCTATACGCATTACATGGCCTGCCCAGCTCCATGGATTTCTCCCGCTTAATGTCAACTAGAATATCGGCTATCCCCGTTTGTTCTCTGATCCACACCGCTCTCTCTTCCTGTCTCTTAACGTTAGGCCTAACATTTTTCGTTCCATCGCCCTTTGTGCGGTCCCCAACTTGCTCGCGAGCTTCTTTGTTAACCTCCAAGTTTCTGGCCCATATGTTAGCACCGATATAGGTTCTGATATAGGTTGCACCTATGATGGCATGTTAGACTCTGTGTGGCTTTCAATTGTTGAACCTGTAAGGCGAAATATTCGGAATGCTCAAGCGTATGCTTTATCCCTATTTGAATAGAAGGCATTTAGCACAGTCTGTATATTGCAGCTGTATGTGGAACGCTTGTCCCGTTGTACAGCCACCATTACGGCTATAGGTCAATGCGGTCCCTTCTTCGCTCCTTCTTCTGATCAGGCAGTATACAGAACTGGTCTGTCGCGCGGCGCTTGGGCAACCACGCTCTTGTGGTGTGTTTAAGACTAATCAATTAAGACTAATTAAGACTAGTCAATTAAGACTAATTATGTAATTAGGTGGAATGCGAAAAAGAATCATTTGAGTATCTCCAATACCGATATGCACTATCTAGCAATGCCGCTACATTCACTTAAAACAATGGCAAATGCTTTTTTTTTTGTTTGCTTGAAACACAAAGTGGCAAAAAAAAATGGGAGGACGCTTAAGCTTCGCCTTAAAGAATGGAACGCGATAGCATTCAAAGATCCCTTACTTAGAGCACTGCACGGGCTCGGGCTTGCCCGAAAGCCCGGGCCGGGCTGGGTAGGGCAGTTTTTTCACGGGCTCGGGCCGGGCTCGGGCATGTGCTTTTTGACCCGGGCCCGGGTCGGGCTCGGGATTTCTGGTGGTGTGCATGTAACGTGCAGCGAGTTAACCTCGCGCGTCTCGACACTGAAAAGCCTGTCGCCCCGGCGGAGCTGGAAGCTAGCAGTGCTACTCCCTGTGTACTTCCCTTTTCTTCTTCCGTCGTATTTTGCGCTGTTTGAACAAAATGTAAATGTCCAGAAAGACCGAAGTCGACTCAAACCAAAGGATGTCATTGTATTCCTTACCTAAATGAATGTAATTATTGTTTTCAGCGCGGTGTAAGCGCGTTCGCGACTTGCTGATTCTTCAAATGCGAATTGGTAAAACGATGACTGGTAAGATACGATAATTCGTCATGCGGCTGAAATATGGCACTGCGTCCATCCATGATTGCACGCATGTTCTCAACCGGCCGCCTTACAGCAGCACATTACGCTGCACCATGGAGGAACGAGAAGCTTTCTTTTACCATTTATTCCATCCATGCGCTGCGGTCAAGACCGGTCGTGGCTGCGCTTCGGCTAGAGTGTACTAGAATACGGTTGAGTGGGACGAGCGGCTACGGCGGCGCATGCTTTGCAGTGAGCTAGGAGGAGGCAGTAAGGCGCCCGACGTGGAAAAATACTGTGGGGGCGCTGCGATAGAAGTGGAACCAGGTGTCATCAGAAAGAAAGTGAGAGAAATAGAGACCGTGAATTGGATGCAAAGAATGGAAACGAAAAGGACAATGGAGATTTACAAGAATGAGAAGAAAGAAATTAGAAGGGAAAATCTGTACGATAACACAAAGGGCAGTGCCTTGCTATTTGAGGCTCGAGCCGGTTGCCTAAGGACGAAAACATATCGGAACAAATATTCGGAACTAGACGAGACATGTGTATGCTGCAGTAAAGATCCGGAGACCACTCAGCACATCCTAATGGAATGCGACGGGATCCACCCAGCGAGAACCGTAGGTAACGTGCAACTCCCAGAAGCGCTTGGGTTTAAAGTGGAAGGAAACATAAACAGATCAGCCGTAGAGATCAGCAAGAGACGATTAGAGTACTGGTGGAAAAAAAGCAGGGAAAAGATGGATACGACCTGATCTCTTAAAATCATAGGCTGCGGTACAAGCTAAATTTTTGAAAAGGGTATACAAAAATGCTAGATAAAGAACATGTGTAGTATACCTGATTAAATCAAGCAGGCTAGGTGACTATTTGTCGCCACCCCGTTTCAAAGGGGATGCCAATAAATCATCATCATCATCATCATCATCATCATCAATTGGGCCGCATCAAGTTCGCGCCGTTGGAAACTGCTGGCGATAATGCTCGGCAGGGTCATTCGTACTACTTCGCGCGCTGGTATTTGCGTTAGACTGCTCAAATGGTGTTCATAATTACATATGACATGTATTTATGCCTTAAGAATAAATTAGTTTCATTCTCTTCTTTATTTTATTTTTTATGCCGCTCGATGATCTTTTGCGGTCTCGGGCCGGGATCGGGCCTAAAGTAAAGGGGTGGCGGGCCGGGTCGGGCGGGTAACGTAGATTATTTTCGGGCCCGGGCCGGGCCCGGGTCTATCCATAAAACATTTAGTGGGGCTCGGGCGGGCAGCCCAACGTGAAAATGGGCCCGGCCCGCGCCGGGCCCGGGCTGAGAAAATCGGCCTGTGCAGTGTTCTACCCTGACTGCTTGTCACGCTTCCCGACAACTGCAGCTTTTATTGCGATAGCAATTATATGGACACTTCAACCGGATTTCTGCCGTCGGCGTCGCCGTCGCCGTCGCCGTGAGGTTCCGTATAGATAAATCTTCACCGCGCGCCGTATGCCCGAGCGGAAGCGTGCGGGGGACGCGCGCTATCACGGAGAGCGAACGCACTCAATCTCCCACGCGCAAGCAACGAAGCGGGAAGCGAACGCCAAAGGGAGCGGGGGGGGGGGGGGGGGGGGCACTTCTACTGTGCCAACAACCGCGCTCGTCGCTCGACCGCACGGTCTCTTATCTCTCCCACGCGCAAGCAAGGAAGCGGGAAGCCAGCGCCGGAGGGAGCGGGGGGGGGGGGGCAGTTTCATCTGCCAGCAACCGCGCTCGTCGCTCGCCGCACCGTCTCTTATCTCCACACGGCTCTGACCTTTATGCACTGTGCATTCGCCACTCAGTTTCCGTTGAAGCGATAGACCGCACGTACCTTCGCCCGCTGCTTGCTGCCAGCGTTTTGACAGTCGTCTGCAGACATTCAGTGTGATCTATTCATGTTTGTTTGTGCGCGCTCACACCACGCTTGTTCATTCAGTTAGTAATAGTCGGGCCACATTTTCCAACGCACGCTACACATGTAATGCTGCCCGGATCGGCAGTGCAGCGCTACAGGTGTGTCCCTTCGCGCGCGCGCTGCCCACGGGAAGCGCTTCTCATGAACACCACCGTTTCACACGCGCCTTCTCGTGGTCATCGAGTGTCGGTCTACTTCATGTCGGTCTACTTACGCCGCAGCACACCTGCTTAGTTAATCAGCTCATGTTTACTACAATTCATATTGCTACCAAAGCCGCTCACCTTACATCGTATGACATTGCTGTGTTGCTATCGCATTCATTGCTTCGCCCTTAGGGCGAAACTGGGACATTTTTTTTTCTCCACCTTCGCCTCCGCGCGCCGCTGCCGCGGAGGCAAGCGTCATATGACCTAGACGGTGTTGTTGCAAGGAACAAACCGGGGCGCGCCGCTTTATGAATGATAGAAACGCTGGAAAAGGGGTTTGTGTTTGAGTTTCCGCGTAGCAGAATTATGTTTTCTGGGATATTCAAATTGCTATCCGACGCTATCATGTGTGTAGGCTGTGGTTATAAGTCGCACTTTACGGTCTCTCTAACGCATTTTAGTGTGAGAAATTCAATTAGTTTACTAACTCTGCGCCACCTGGAGGGCCTGCGTGGTTGTGGTTCGGAATTATCCCACATAGCACGATCGACACGTGCAGACACGTGCACTTGTGCGACACTTGCGCAGAAGCCCAACGCTTCTGTGCGTCGTCAAAAAATGCACACTGGCATTTACGACTACAAGCACGCGGAACGAGCAGTCTTTATAGCATATGCACGCCGTACGCGCCCATGTAAACACGTAGAGCCTAGCAGGCGACGCGAAGCGTCGCCCACAGCTATGCGTGTTCCGACGTATAGTAGACTGAGAAGACACGTGACTGGAACTTTCAGGAGCCACAAGCTCGCTGCCGTTATCGCGACAAAAAACGGATTTCATTGTTTACGACGTCATGGCGTGAAGAACGTGCACTATTTTTTTAATTTATGGGATCACCGAGGAAACAAACTTTTTCCCACTGTGGTGCCATCCGTCCGGAGTTGTCGCGCCAAGAAGCACGCATATTAAAGCGCAGCTTCAAGGCGCACGTTTCTGCGTTGAGCGTCGGCGTGGTCCCTCGGCGTAACCGAGCGAACGCGGAGCGCAGCGGACAATGAAAGACGGCGATAGCGAAGAGAGCGCTAGGGGGAAAGCGGAGGAAGTGGGTGCAGTGGAACCATAAACCGGAAAGCGAAGGAGGAGCGTATGGCGAAAACGGGAGAAGAATGTAGTGCAGCGGAAAGACAGGCGACGACCGCCATGAGATGGCGCCAGAGTGGCGCGCCGTCGATCGTCTGTTCACCGATGGCATGCGGCGAGCGCATCCAACGATACCATACATGAAAACAAAGCGCTGCATGAGCGGGGGTCTGTCTGCGGCGGATGCTGTGAATCGCGCCCACGCGTCACCCACGCGCTGCCTCTCGCGATCTCTCCCGATTAGCGAGACAATCGCGCCACACTTCGCTCCGTTTGCAACGTGCCGCGCGCGACAGGTTGTCCGCGCCAGCCAATATACTGCGAAAAGAAAACACGTATACAGCTGCACTCGAATTTCGCATTAGGAAGTATCGTAATCGTCGGTGAATTTTGTTTTTCTAACACCGTTGCATTATGTTCTGCACTGGTGCGTCATTCGCTGCGGAGGAGCTTCTACGAAAACAAATGGCATTGCGCAAAGCAGCTGCGCAGGGGTCCACTTAAACGGAAATCATAGCTATATTTTCGGCGAAACAAGCACAATGCAGAATCGTCTATTTTTGAATGTTGAAAACAACGAATGTTTTTTTTTTCTTTTTGAAGCGCAGCTTTCTCTATTTGTACCTCAAAATCGTTGACGCAGAATGAAGGAAGAGGTCAAAAAAAGTGGCAACCAAGTACTCACCGGGCGAATAAACAACCAATGAATACCGCCCGAGTCGTCCGTCGTTTCGTGTTACCCTTTCTCTGTCTTTGTCCTTGATTAGCCGTCAACATGTCATGCAGTAAACACCAACTACGCCAAACTAAAGTTCTTCTCAAACAACCAAAGTCATCAAAAACGAGAGTGAGAGAGACCGTAAATTTGGATAATTGAAACAAAATAGCACCATGAATATTTACAAATTCGACAAGAAAGAAATCGGGAGGGGGAAATCTGTGATAACACAACGGGCAGTGCCGTGCCACCGGAGGCCCTATAGCTGGCCGCTTGAGTACAAAACCACGATGGAACGAATATTCACAGCTGGGTGAGTCACGTGTATCCTGCAGCTACATTCCGGAAACGAGTCGGCATATCGTAATGGAATGCGAAGATAATTTTTACCCAGTAAGTAAGACCCGCAGAGAACGTCCACCTTGAAGAAGCGCTAGGATTCAAAGAAGATCTTAAGGAGTAACCGTTTAGTAGTCTAGATAGAGAAGGGACGTTTGGAGTATTGATGAAAAAAAAAAAAATGCAGGGCAGAGATTCAATGAATCGGAGTTGGTTACGGGCATAGGTAACGGTACGCTATAGGAATAGAGATTTACATGAAACTTTTTAAGGATCAAGGAGAGATAAGCAAAATTGTAGACTGTGACGGATAAAGTAACACATGATTGACAAAGCAGGATAGGTGGCTATTGGTGGCCACCCCGTTTCAAAGGGGGCGCGAATAAAATAATCACCATCATCATACTAGAGTTATACCCCAGACGCACGGACACACATACCAAAGGTACTTCGAAGTTAAGGAGCATTGAAGCATCAAAGGATTTGGTTCAAGGTGTTTGTACCACTACCACACGGTCTCCTGATGGTCTCCGCTGGAGCCTCTAACAGAAAGCGCAACCTATCATAAAACGCACAAGTGACGAGGGACGAAAAAAATACCTTACGACACACAGAAAAAAAAAATAGAAGTAAAAAACGGAGAACACTTCAATACTCAGCAACCGATAACCAAATCGCACATCACACCCATGTTGCGTCGATGCGACTCATGTTGCTTACTTTTTTAATGCGCTCGATGTGCTTACGCCCTGTATATGTATCACAGTTGATTTCATGCATAATTTTGTAGCATTGCATTGCATTGTGTTTCACATACCTGTCTTATGTCTCTTTTACACTGTACTCATGTTTGTGCCCTCGCTGCTATGATCTCGTGTGATATTAGCAGTATTGTTAAATAATAATAATAATAATAATAATAATAATAATAATAATAATAATAATAATAATAATAATAATAATAATAATAATAATAATAATAATAATAATAATAATGTTGCTGCTGGCGAACAGGCACTGCGGGCGCTGTAGTATCGGCAAGGTAAATATACCTGGTAGCGAAGCTTCCATAGAAGCCCATACGTTCAACACATGGTTGCTTACCGGCGGTTCATGGGGCTTAGCGCCATCTGTGGGAGGAGGGAACACTTCCGGCGAAAAAAAAATAATTTGACGTCATATCCGTTAAAAAAAAGAAGTGACGTCATTTTGTTCACATAGGCGCGAAATTTGTTTTCGGAGGCCTGCCATTAGAGCTGTATATTGAAATGCCGTTCGACTTCATGGGCGTTCCGAGTTTTCAGCGCGAAAAGCGATGCCGGAAAAGCCGCACGGGTGTCGAAATCGCATCGCTGCACAGAACATACTTCCTTTGGAGGCCGACGAACGCTTTGGGCGTAGATTGCGTAGAGCGCTCGTCCTTTCGTCGGACGCCAAGCCCGTCGGCCAGCGCTGTTGCACGAAAACAACTAAAGTAAACAAGGATCTGATGGTCGCAACTCGCTACTTTTGACTGCACAGGTTAAGAAACAATAAAACTACCCGCGTCACCTAATTCAGACAAACGTCGACATGCAATACAACACAACATGTGAGGGGGGCTTATTGTAACAGGTGAACTTTACGAGCGCGCCTTTCCACGCACTTCAAGAGTTGCATTGCATTGCAAGTGATAGCGGCGTCAACGCCCGCCGCTATCGATGGGCGCTCTCACGGTGGGCCCTGAAAAAATGTATTTATTGATAATGATCTAGTAAAATACAGTTGTATCCTTTCTCGCCATGCGTATATAAAATGAATTAGGAATTTTATTTTCGTTGAATGAATCTAACTGCGTCTCGCTTTAATTTAAAAACGCTTTTTATTTCTTTCCCAGTGTTTATTCCCTCCAAACATAGTCGCGCTTCAATCGGTGCTCCCATAATCACCCTTGTTGATGTCGGTGACAATTAGTTCTGAACCGCTTTTCGCCCGAAGCTTCGCGACCTATGTGGATCGACCTTGGTATCGGCGCGTTCATGATTGAGGTTATTAGGCGTTGCGAATGTGTTTATTGCCTACAAACTTCTATAATTCAGTACAACCTGTTTTCGACGGGTAAAAACCGCGCTTGCGCATTTATACAAAATTACTTTTTTGTCGGACGTCGCCTAATATAACCTTCAAATTTCAAACGCCGATATCGCCTTGACTCAAAGCTGCCTTCGACTAGGCCTCCTTTGATGCGCCAGTTTGACAGCGTGCGCTAACCCTTGAAGTAGATGATCGTAGATTCAAACTACATTGAAATTGCCCGTGTGACCGGGGTATTACATGTGCACAGCTCCCTTTATACAGCACAATTGCTACTGCCGTTCGCCGCTCCGGTAAACCGCTAATCCGTAGACGGTAAGAAGTTTACGTGCATCCTTAAACTCTTTCTCACGCGCAGACTAGCACATAGAGGGCGCCACCATACTCGGCGCGCTGCGTTCGTCTCGGAACCGCGGCGGCAAACATTCAAACAAGCTCGCTCTCCGCTGACCGGGAACAACAACAACAACAACAGGAAGATGGGGGTGGTGGTGATGCGGGGCTGGTTCTGGGTCGTTGACCAGTGGTGAGCCGCCTAACTACCTTCGAGAAACCGCACGGCCTCCATTTTTTTTTCCGGGGTGAACTCGCTCGGTTTGCCTTCCCGGCCTTCTGACCCCTCTTCAGTTCTTTTTACAGCACGGAAAACGAAGAATGAGAAAAGGGGCAGAGAGGGGGGGAGGGGAGTGGAGGGGAGGGGGTTGTTGTAGTGAGCCCCACTCTCCGTCATCGTAAAGACCATCTGTCTTGGCACACTTGTGCCTCGCGTTTGTGTTTCGCGCAGTGTGTGTGTGTGTGTGTGTGTGTGTGTGTGTGTGTGTGTGTGTGTGTGTGTGTGTGTGTGTGTGTGTGTGTGTGTGTGTGTGTGTGTGTGTGTGTGTGTGTGTGTGTGTGTGTGTGTGTGTGTGTGTGTGTGTGTGTGTGTGTGTGTGTGTGTGTGTGTGTGTGTGTGTGTGTGTGTGTGCGTGTGTGTTTGACGTTAGTATATGTGTGTCCTTGGTGTGTTCGTTTGAGCGTGCGCGTATCTATGTGTGTGTCTGTGTGTCTGTAATGGATGTGTGTCTGTGAATGTGCGCGCGCGCGTGTTTGTGTTTTGTTTGCCACGGTGTCTGTGCCTGCATGCTTCCCAACTCTGTGAGGCTTGCAGTGACTTCTGGCGTCTTGCCGGCGGCTTCTGTTTCAGCTTTCAGGAAGTGACTGGCAGGCTGCGGTAAGTCGAAGGAAGCGAGAGAGAGAGAGAAAAAAAAAAACGAAAGCCGTGAAATACTGCTTGTAAGCGGGCTTTCGTAGAGTTAGAACGGCGATTTCGGTTATTAGGAAGACAGCTATCATCTTCTTGTTCAGTAACAACAGCAACAAGAAAACAACGAACGTGGTTGGGGGGGTTGTCCTGATGGAGGATGGGACGTGGAACATGGGGCAGCAGAATGAGGGAAACGAAACTTTCTCTGTACAAAACTACTAAAAAGAAACATTTCTGTTATTTCTTTTTTTCGCATTAGTCGTATAAAACGCAAACAGGCGAACACAGACACGCACGCACACATTGAAAAGTATAGACCGCTGCCAATGGCGGTACGCGATCCCCAAATACACTACGATGGTAAAAACTGATTTGATCAATCAGGGGGGGGGGGGGGGGGGGGGGAAATAAAGAATATAACCCGGTACGTTGTATACCGCGTTAAGCGTGTCAAAGACGTGGCTGACAGATTTCCCTAACCCCCTCTATAGCCGTGACCGATTTTTTTCAGTTATATGCCATCTATCCCCGTACACAATTCACTGGAAAGGTTTATGCCAACGTTCGCCAGTATAGCGTAAAACTATTTCAATCTGTTTTTATTCCGAGTCCCCCGTAAGCCCTCCGTGATTGGTCAGAATGGTTCGGGTCCAGCCCATATGGGAAGAGCCCGAGCCATATTGACTTATCAGGTCAAAACCGTTCGGTTCAACCAATCATGCCAATATAGTCCTCGATCAGTGAAATATTAATGCACAGGTTACCTGATTCATTGCTTCTCTAGCTACATTGTTTATAGACTGTACATTGTTTTCTCTCTATCTGTATTCATTAAAGGGGGGGGGGGGGGGAGCTTACAACAGCTCTCTGGAAATCTGAAAGGCGAAGGAAGTTTTACGAAAATTTTCGTCCACCTGAGAATTGAGTTGTCAATGAACTTTACCTCATTTCGCGATGTGCTAGCCTCCTGGTTATAGCTCAAGGTGGCGAGTCACAGTCCCAGAAAAAGGCGTTGGTCTTGGGTTCGATCAACATCTACGGGTTCGTAGCAAAGCAGCTTCGTGTCACTCTCCGTCTGGATGACAATTTTTTTTCCTTTACTTACTTTTTTTTTTACACTTTTGTAATACGTCCTTTTTTTGTGTGTGTTCCATCATACCTCAAATCTGAAACTGTGACTGTATTCTGGACTGGTGTCCCATGTGACTCATGCTCGGGCCCAAATTTCAGGCCCGCACAAGAAACCAATAAATATGCGTGACTTTCGTGCGCCTAATGTTTATTTATTCGGTATACCTACATCGCCCGTACGGCACTATCGTATGGGGGTTAAAATACAGGGGGTCACAATGGAAAAATTTTCGTCAATATCAAAAGAATACATCGGTAAATGCAACATCGGTTAAGCACTAAAATTCGTAATACCGGAAGACAAACTAACAAGGAGTACAATAACTTCCAGAAAAAAAAATGGAAGAACAGTGCACACAATAGTGTATGTTCAGAAATGAATTTAAAAGATACATTCAAGGAATATAGCTCTTAATAGCATTTTCACTACTAGATGCTGTCACCACTTCATTAGGGAGCTCATTCCAATGGTCAATCGTGTGAAGAAAAAAATTTATATTGAAACACATTGGTACGGCACTGATAAGCTCTAATTTTGTTAGAGCGCAGTGTAGAATGGGATGCACGCAGAAACGACATCGTGACTTCCGTGCGGCGTCATTCTGAACGCCGCGACCAACGATCTTTCGCGAAGACGTGGGAACAGCCAGTTGAGGATGGTGGCCTTTTTTTTTTTTTTTCGTACTACGCTGCGGGGGCCATGGGGTGTAGGGGGTCTCGGTGGGGAGGGCTGGGGGAGGAGAAAGAAAAGGACCCCCCTGGAAGGCAGGCATGAGCTTTGGAATGCGAACTCGGGCGCCCGTCGTTGTCTTCTCTCTTTTTTTTCCATCGTTAGTTTTGTACACTCTACAGGTTTCCTGAAAAAAAAAAAAAGATACACGTCTTCTACTTTCTCTAACCTCGTCTCACGCTGTCTTTTGCACCGAGCCGCTCTTGCCTTCTGGGAGGTATACGCGCAGTACTAGAGGCATATACGGCGCTGACACGTCTCGACAGGAGAGCGAGAAAGGAATGTTTGTAGTACGTGGCATGGTGCTGTGTTTCTCGGGTAGAGCTGTGTAGCTGTTTTTAATGGGAAGGAGGAGCTGGGTCTGCTTGTTGGAACTTTCTCGACGCGAAGCAGCTGCAAGTGAGGCGTCTCGGTTTGTCTGCCGCGTCTGTATGCTGCTAGCATTCCTCCCACGTGATCGGCCGCAAGGTCAACGAGAGCGCGCACGTTCATTGAAAAACGAGGGCATATTTAGGGCTCTGGTCTTCTGTGTGGCTGAGGCAGTATATTAAAAAAAACGATTCACTTCCTGGTATGTAGTACATTCTGTCGGCTGTCGCCGACCTCTATACCCCGCGTTTATCACGTAGTCCGTATATGCTCAGAGGCACCTCTGGCAAGGTCCCGTCCTATTTATCCCAACGTTCGGAATCTCCAGAGGATAGAGATCGGGGAAAAAAATAAGAAAGAAAGCAAAGGATGTGACACCAGCGAATCACAGGACTCATTTTGTAAGGGAAACAAGGAGACTGCCGTGTTAATTGCATTGTTTATTTTCCACAACAAGAAAACAAATGTTAACTTCAAGTTTGAAGACAATACAGCATGAAAATTGATATTAACGATTCGAATTTTTTTAATATCTCATTCTTAAATAAGAAAATTCTATTTAAGTACTCTTCCCTTTTCTACCCACTGCCGCCCGATTCATGGCCAATCCCCCGTAGTGGGTTGTGCTATATGTCCAGGCACCAAACTAAACCATGCCAATCCCACACTGTGGGTATACATTTGTAACAACCATTCGGCACAACAACAATGATTTCTCAATTCTTCGTATCTAAGCTCGTTTGCCGTGACGGCAGTTACTACTCCTCCGATTAGAGCCCTCGGTGCAGAATCAAATCTCGCATAAAACTCTCGCAACAATTTGCTTACTCCGTTAACTGTATGGAGCGACGACGGAGATGATGAAGACGACGCATCGGCCCAAGCGGTCAAAGACCTTCGCAAGGTATTGAACGGACCGGGGTTCGCGACAAAGCGCACAGCAAAGTATCGACGTTTCTGTGCACGCTGCGAATTGTTTGGACACCCCGTTCGTCTTCGCCATGCCACACATAGATAGCTGAAGAGGCATTCGGCGGAGCAGTAAACGTAAAATAGATCGATGATGGTGTAACCCTCTTGTCCTGGGTGGTTGTGCTTCAGAAATTTCGACACCGACGAATGCTGTGTTCGGGCCTATTGCCATTCGCATATAGCCTATTCGAATGGTAATTTGTTGAATTTGGAAAGAAACTAACTTCAAATCATTGCTAGGGTATAGTATTTTTTGTTAGGCCTTCAATTTGCATTACGAAAATAGCCGTAAATGCGCAAGTCGACAAAATTCGCACAATATTTACAGTTCACGACTCTGAACCCTGAATGAAAATTTTTAAGACATCGCTGTTTCCTAAACTACGTCGATCAGAGCCTCAAGTACGGAGCCACTCTAGCCTATTACAGTTTACGTTAAATGGTTAGATAGCCTGGGGGGGGGGGGACAAAAGCTGGGGGT
>NC_051158.1:66209207-66234334 GCF_013339745.2 Dermacentor silvarum | reverse complement strand
CCAGCATGTCGGCGATGGTCTTATTTAGGCGCTCGGTGAGGCCATTCGTCTGCGGGTGGTAGGCGGTGGTGCGGCGATGGCTTGTCTGGCTGTACCGCAGGATGGCTTGAGTTAGTTCTGCCGTAAAGGCCGTGCCTCTGTCGGTGATGAGGACTTCTGGGGCACCGTGACGCAGGAGGATGTTCTCAACGAAGAATCGGGCTACCTCGGCGGCACTGCCTTTGGGCAAGGCTTTTGTTTCGGCGTAGCGGGTTAGGTAGTCCGTAGCGACGACGATCCATTTATTTCCGGACGTCGACGTCGGAAAAGGCCCCAGTAAGTCCATCCCCATCTGCTGGAACGGTCGGCGAGGTGGCTCGATTGGCTGTAGAAGTCCGGCTGGCCTTGTCGGCGGTGTTTTGCGTCGCTGACAGTCTCGGCATGTCCTACGTAATGGGCGACGTCGGCAGAGAGGCGAGGCCAGTAGTATTTTTCTTGTATCCTCGCGAGAGTGCGTGAAAAACCGAGATGTCCAGCCGTTGGGTCGTCATGGAGAGCTTGCAGAACCTCTGGACGCAATGCTGAGGGTACCACGAGGAGGTAGTTGGCTCGGAGAGGCGAGAAGTTCTTCTTTAGGAGAATGTCGTTTTGCAAGAAAAACGACGCCAATCCTCGCCTGAACACCTTCGGCACAATGACGGTCTTGCCTTCCAGGTAGTCTACGAGGCTCCTTAGTTCCGGGTCGGCTCGCTGTTGTTCGGCGAATTCGTCGGCACTGATTGGTCCCAAGAAAGTGTCGTCATCCTGGTCGTCCTGTGGCGGCGGTTCGACGGGGGCGCGAGACAAGCAGTCGGCGTCAGAGTGCTTTCGCCCGGACTTGTAAACGACGGTGATGTCGAATTCTTGAAGTCTCAGACTCCATCGTGCGAGGCGACCTGAAGGATCCTTCAAGTTAGCTAGCCAACACAAGGCGTGGTGGTCGCTCACAACTTTAAAGGGCCTGCCATAGAGGTAGGGACGAAACTTTGATGTAGCCCAGATGATGGCGAGGCACTCCTTTTCTGTTGTGGAATAATTTGCTTCCGCCTTCGATAGCGACCGGCTAGCGTAACTTACAACCCTTTCTAGTCCATCAGTCCTCTGCACAAGCACGGCGCCGAGTCCTACGCTGCTTGCGTCGGTGTGGACTTCGGTATCGGCGTTTTCGTCGAAATGCGCAAGTACTGGCGGCGATTGCATTCGTCGCTTCAGTTCTTCAAATGCTTCGAGTTGCGGCGTCTCCCACTTGAACTCGACGTCGGCCTTCGTGAGATACGTCAGGGCTCTGCGATCCGTGAAAAAATCCTTGACGAAGCGCCTGTAATAGGCGCACAGTCCAAGAAATCTACGCACTGCCTTCTTGTCAGCGGGCAGAGGAAAGTTGGAGATGGCCGCAGTTTTCTGAGGGTCGGGGCGCACTCCAGACTTGTTGATGACGTGGCCCAAAAACAAGAGCTCCTCATACGCGAAGCGGCACTTTTCTGGCTTTAACGTGAGTCCGGAGGTTTTGATTGCTTGAAGAACTGTTTCAAGGCGCCGCAGGTGTTCTTCGAAGCTTGAGGCAAACACAACGACGTCGTCCAAATAGACGAGGCAAGTCTGCCACTTCAAGCCTGCCAGTACTGTATCCATGACGCGTTGGAAAGTCGCAGTGCCGAGCAAAGACCAAACGGCATGACCTTGAACTCAAACAGTCCGTCTGGTGTTATAAAGGCCGTCTTCTCCCGATCCCTCTCGTCGACTTCGATTTGCCAGTAGCCGGTTTTGAGGTCCATCGACGAAAAATACTTTGCATTGTACAGTCGATCCAAGGCGTCGTCAATCCGTGGGAGGGGGTATACGTCCTTCTTCGTGACCTTGTTGAGGCGACGATAATCGACGCAGAAACGTAGGGTCCCATCCTTCTTCTTCACTAACACCACGGGGGACGCCCACGGACTCTTGGACGGGCTGGATGATGTCGTCGCGTAGCATTTCGTCGACTTGTCGCCTTATGGCCTCGCGTTCGCGCGCCGAAACTCGGTACGGGCTCTGACGCAATGGGCGGGCATTTTCGTCGGTTATGATGCGGTGCTTGGCGACAGGGGTTTGTCGAACTTTTGACGACGACGAGAAGCAATCCTTGTATTGCAGGAGCAGAGCTTTTAGTCGTTCTTTCTTATGCCTGGGAAGGTTCTGATTGACGTCGAAAGTTGGTTCAGGTATTATAGTCGTCGTTGCGGGTGCACTGGAATCCGTGAAGGCGAAAGCACTGCTGGCTTGTACTATTTCGTCGATGTAGGCGACCGTGGTGCCTTTGTTAATGTGCTTGTATTCGGGGCTGAAGTTCGTGAGCATCACCGTTGCTTTCCCTGCACGTAGCTCAGCTATGCCTCTAGCGACGCAAATTTCACGGTCGAGCAGTAAGTGATGATCGCCCTCAATGACGCCCTCCATGTCTGCAGGCACTTCGGTGCCGACGGAAATCATTACGCTGGAGCGAGGCGGAACGGTGACTTGTTCTTCAAGCACATTCAAGGCATGGTAACTTATGCTTGTATGCGGTGGTATCGCGTTGTGCGTTGAAAGCGTTATCGACTTGGACCTTAAGTCGATGACTGCACCGTGTTGATTTAGAAAGTCCATGCCTAGGATGACATCCCTGGAGCAGTGCTGCAGGATTACGAAGCTCGCCGGGTAAGTGCGGTTGTTTACCGTGACTCGCGCTGTGCATATTCCAGTCGGCGTTATTAGGTGGCCTCCCGCTGTCCGGATATCGGGTCCTTGCCAGGCTGTTTTCACCTTCTTCAACTTGGCGGCGAACGGGCCACTGAAGACGGAATAGTCGGCTCCAGTGTCGACGAGAGCGGTGACGTTATGGCCATCGATGAGCACGTCTAGATCGGTAGACCGGCGTCTGGCGTTGCGGTTAATTCGTGGCGTCGGATCACGGCTGCGTCGGCTTGCTCTGCTGCTGCTACGTCGCGTCGGAAGGTCTTCTTTCGGCGGCGAAGTGTTGTCAAGGCTGTTGCTAGGCGGCGTGCTGATATCTCGTCGTGATGAATCGCGAATCGTCGTCGTCGGCGGCGTCGGAGGATCTTCGGCATTGCGTCGTACAGCAACCGCACCTCCATCGGTTGCTGCCTTTAGTTTCCCGGATAGGGGCTCACGGACCGGCCCCGGGCTGGGCCAGTGTATGGTCGGCGCTGCGGCGACAGGTAACGTCCTGGTGACGGCGAGCGTGAGGGTCGTCGTGGTTGCCACTGGGCTCCGGCGAGGTAGTCGGCGATGTCACGTGGCCGCTCGCCAAGCTGTGGACGCGGCGCGTTGACGGCGAACCCTCGTAGGCCCATCTCGCGGTATGGGCATCGGCGGTAGACATGACCAGCTTCCCCGCAGTGATAGCAGAGCGGGCGGTGGTCGGGGGCGCGCCAAATGTCCGTCTTTCTCGGGTAGCTGCGCTGGGTGACGGGCGGGCGTGCTGGCTGCGGCGGCGGCGGTGGGCGACGGAACTGCGGCGTTACTTGGCCCTGGTGCGAGCGTGAAGGAGGGCCTTGACGACGGGCAACGGCGGCGTAAGTCAGCGCTTCCGGCTGGGGTTGCGGCGATTGCGGCTGCACATCAGGAACTCCAAGTGAGCGCTGAACTTCTTCTTTGACGACGGCGGCGATAGATGCCACTTGAGGCTGCGACCTGGGTAAGAGCTTCTGCAGCTCCTCGCGAACGACTGCTCTGATGGTCTCGCGCAGGTCGTCGGCGCCTAGAGCTTGAGCATCGGCGTAGTTGGTCAGGGCACGGCGGTTGTATTGCCTAGCGCGCATTTCAAGCGTCTTCTCGATCGTTGTGGCCTCGGAAAGAAATTCGGCGACAGTCTTGGGCGGGTTGCGCATCAATCCGGTGAATAGTTGCTCTTTGACACCCCGCATCAAGAACCGAACTTTCTTTTCTTCAGACATGTCGGGGTCGGCGTGGCGGAAGAGGCGAGACATCTCCTCCGTGAAGATCGCGATGTTCTCGTTCGGCAATTGCACCCTGGTTTCTAAGAGAACCTCTGCCCTCTCCTTTCGTACGACACTCGTGAAGGTCCTCACGAAGTTTTCACGAAAAAGGTCCCACGTAACCAGGGTGGTCTCTCTGTTCTCAAACCAGGTCCGAGCAGCGTCATCCAACGAAAAATAGACATGGCGTAGCTTGTCGTCGTCGCTCCATTTGTTGAACGTCGCGATCCGCTCGTATGTCTCCAGCCAGGTTTCAGGGTCTTCAGCCGATGATCCACGGAAGGTCGGGGGCTCCCGAGGTTGTTGCAGCAGGATGGGGGACGCTGGGGCTGCCATTGGGGTCGTTGACTTGGCCTTGATCGCTGTGGTCTTCTCGGGAAGAAGTCCGTACTCCGGCAGAAGTCCTTGCTGCCTACGGCTAGCTCGCTGGTCCTTGGTGACGTTGGCGTTGTCCTCCGGTTTCGGGCTTGGATCGCGGCTTTGCGGGGGCGTTCGCTGCATGAACGCACTAGCACCTCCACCAGATGTCACGTAGTAGTGACGCTGAAGAAAACAGTCGTAAAACTGTGTACGACGAAACTGGTTGTTTATTGGGCGAACCTGTGCCCACAAAAGCAAGGTACACTCAAAGCACAACGATAGCGGCGAACACAGTCGGCGATCGTCGAAAATCTGATCAGCGGCGAAACGCGTCGGCTTTTATACCTGAGTCATCGAAGGTTCCTGATTAATCCCTGATGCCCGCGTGTCTTCCAGAAAGTTCTAGACAATTCGCGTCGCTCATACAATCAGATTACATGGGCGTCGGTGACCACAGACGACGGATAGAAGCATCGATAACGTCCGAGAAGCTTCCAATGCAGGCGCGTCCTGCGCCGAGTGATAACGTTTAACATTTGTCAGCCAATGTTGAAAGCGGCCACCAGTGAAAGATAAACATGTGTACGTGTCAATACATACATACATACATACATACATACATACATACATACATACATACATACATACATACATACATACATACATACATACATACATACATACATACATACATACATCATGATCCTACTTTTTTAAGTCCACTGCCATCGCCAATTACCCCTGTCTTGCGCTAGCTGATCCCAACTTGCGCCTGCAAATGTCCTACTTTCGTCACCCAACCTAGCTTTCTGCCGTCCTCGGCTGCGCTTCCCTTCTCTTGGCCCCCATTACTTAATTCGAATGGTCCACCGGTTATATACCCGACGCATTACACTGTCTGCCCGGCTCCATTTTTTTCTCTGAATGTCTACTAGAATATCGGCTATCCCCGTTTGCTCTCTGATCCACGCCGCTCTCTTCCTGTCTCTTAATATGACACCTAACATTTTTCGTTTCATCGCTCTTTGCGCGGTCCTCAACTTGTTCTCGAGCTTCTTTGTTAACCTCCCAGTTTATTTTCACGGCTACATATATACAGAAACAAGGCCTCGTATCCGCCTTATTTCTGTCCTTATTTCTTTATGCGTGCTTGTTCTAACCTGTCGTTCATCTAGCATCGTTTCACCTAGCCTGAAATAAAGTACCTTTAAGGATATTTGCCACTAAACCACCAGGTGTAAATTGTGCATTCAAGCGTTTCATATTGGGCACTTTGACGGCACTTATGGGTGTTGCAATGCCGGAACTATTCGGAACAAACTCAAAGCACAGACCTCAAGTTTGTGCACCATCGCAAATTACACAGCTCATTTCGGGTAGGAAACGCATATGGTATAGAAGCACACATGTTTTGCATGCATAGTCGCTATGCTTGCTTGCATAAGGTACTCATGAATAATTTCACGTAGTAATGGAGGTGCCCAGTAAGGTGAAAGTGATGCTTCGTAGAGCAATAAACTGATGCAGTTTAAGGCCGATCCACACGACGTAGCAAATCGCCCTTTTGGACCGTGGTCCGCGCATCACGTGATAGGACGTCCCCAGTTCGTGCAGACCGCCGTTGGTCCGCGCAAGACCGCGGACCTCGCGGTCCAACAATTCGCCCAGGCTTTTCCCTCTTCAGTTTTGGCGGCGGAACGCACGCAGACCGCAGCAATTTTAGCGTAGCCAACGAATGTTGTCTGGCCACACAGTGTATTCAGCCTAATCCAAAATTTTCACCTCAGCAAAAGCCAGTCGTTTCATATCCGCCATTCCGCCTCTTGCGTATACACGTGCGTGCAGCAGCTATTTTTCCAACACCATGTCCTCTTGGGTTGGCAGGGGTTTGCGAGTTCGTGGCCCAGTGTATATGGTTGGTCCGCTCGGTCGTCTGATATGGCGGTCCACCGCGTGGATGTGCTCTGCGCCGGATCGAACCGCGGCGGACCGTGGCGTCGCATCACGAGACTGATCGGCCGGCGGAATTGGTCCGTCATGTGGATCGGCCTTTATTGGGCGAACGCGGCCGCACACACAGCGAAAAGAAACTCAGCGGCGTTGAGAAGAGCAAGCTTTAACGTCTGGTGTCAAATCGAGCTCGTGCGCTCACTCGTTCGTTATTTATAACATGCCCCAAGAACCTCGGAGCATGCGCGTGAAGCTTATCTGACGGGCCCGTCTATCGAACGTTTCAGAACGCATCAATAGTCCGGCATCACTGGTGCGTCATTGGGCTATAGCGAAAACGTAATAACAAAGCGGCGCCGAAGGTACACATTAAGTTCGGCCACGCTTGGTAGATTGAAATATTTGAAACACCCAAAATCCGATAAGTAAATTTAGAAGCATTGGGCTAATTGAACTCCCACATGTACCTTAGGCAGCACGAGCAGCTGGGAATTTATGCTGCTACTACTCATGCCTTTCTCTCAATCTAAGTTGCATATGTTATGCAGAAACACATTGTATAGCTTCAGGTTCCATGTGTATGCAGCCGGAGAAAAGAAGTCGTATGCAACTGCTGGGTATATTGAAAAAACTTCGTGCAATAAGCTATTTTGTTATTGTTCAGTGCATCACATTTACGCACTTGTGGTTTTGTGAACATCTGTGTGCGTTACTAAACTATCCGCATGTTAAAAATCGTGTTTATGCGTGTAGGTTACTGTGCTTCGTGTGCGCCACGGAAGTTGTGAATGTGTGAACGGCACTGTCATTTCGTGGTCTTCCGTTAAGTGAGCTCTCTCCTATACTGCCTATTAGTATACGATATCTGTATGCAGCGGCATTTTCGGACATGCGCTTCTTGAGGAACTTTTATGTGACAAAGACGAACCGGTGCCGCGTCAAGGCGCTAGCATCAGTTGTATAATAACTTATTAGATGTGAACATTAATAGACAATTAATGACGTGATGACGTCGACAGTAAGATGCTTGTAAGCTGCTTGACAGTAAGTAAGGCTTGTTGTGTCCTATCGAAAGAAAGAAAAGGGAAAGACAGACAGAGAGGTCCATAAAGCGCACGTCGTGTTTGCTGGCCTACGCGGAGGGGAAGAGTGTTGGTGGGTGGAAAGAAACGTAGAGAAAATACTGAGCGTGTCGCTTGGTCGGGAAGTGCAAATAGAGGCTATAGTCTCCCGCTGAAGCCTGCTAACTTCAAGAACTGCAGTGCCTCTTTCTGTACTTGTGAGATATGTGGTCATGGTCCAAGTATATTCCTCACCGTGAATGATCTCGAATCAATGTGTTCAAATGCACTGCTGAGTACAAGGCGCTGATATTCACAGCGGGGCGATTTTTCAATGCTGGCCTGTCCAGATACAGAGATTCTTAGCACACTCTACTGCGTCGCAGGTCTGGCCTCTGCCTTGAGCACGTTTAAGGGAAGCACTGGCCGCTGTGGGCCCAAGGGTTATTACAAGATTTCTGAGGGAGGTAGTGGCCAAAGCAATGCACCAGAGAAGTAAATTGCCGTTCTGGTGAGGAAGTGCACTTTCAGCCTCAGCGAGAATTCTTAATTTAAGAGCACAAAATTAGTATAGGCCTATTGGCTCTCTCTATGGAGTACCTTTTTTTTCGCGTGATCCAGTGCTACTCCAAGTTTGAAAAATGTGGCTTGCACGAGGATTTGAACCCGAGATCTCGAGTACAGGAACTCAATGTTCTACCTCACTCCCCGCACCCCTTTACAGATCTTCGGTCGGGATCCATCGTCTCGTTACGCAGAGCACAGATGCGTGCAGTGGCTCTACATTATGTCTCAGAATACGGTGCTATATAAGGCATTTGCTGTGATTGATTGTTCACCCCACAGCGAAAGTGACGCTCAGGATGAGACGTCACATTCACGAGGACCCAATAACGGCGATGATGGCTCGACGATGACGACTGTGGCAGCCGTAGATGAGGGTACTGTCCTTTAATAACTTGCGCATTTACAGAACTTCATCACAGCCTAGTTTTAGGTCCGCTGCAAGGCGAAGGCCTCTCCCAGAGATCTCCAATTAACCTTGTCTTGCGCTAGTTGACTGTAACTTGCCCCACCTGCATTTTCCTAATTTCATTACCCCACCTAATTTCCTACCGTCTTCTACAGCACTTCTCCTCCCAGGCACTTATTACGACACTTAGTCGGCGCCAAGTGCTGCGTTATAGCAGTGTATTTGTCCTGCTAAAGGCACTACTAAACGCCGTATTAATTACGGTAACTGTGTATGTTATTCGAAGGATGTACCCTAGCGATGGTGCTGACAGAAACTTCCTGTAACTAGGCCGATCGTTTGAAATATACATTTTTGAAAAGACTGCCAGTTGAGTAATACCGGTATTATGCTGCGAAATTTAACAAATTCCTAAAGGGGGCAACGTCCGAAATTCCCGGGCATTTCCTAGCTTCTAACAGCTGTCGCTATATTGTAGTCAGTCTCCTCAAACGTATATCGATACATTTCTTTAGTATCAATTAATTCGAAGATGAACACAAAGGAACCAATCAGAATCAGTCATGGCAGAAGTTCCACAACTTGTGATTGATACCTACAAAATTAAATTCCTGTGATATTTCCCCCGCCTTCTATTTCCATTTGCTTTATTTCTTCTACAATTCAATTAAACATTACAATAAGTTCCACTATATTTTCTCTGGTTATATTCTCTATTGCCTTGATATGGTTAAATATAACAGTGAATGAAGCCTTTCAACATTTTACTCTTGTCGCTTAAGCCCGGTATGCGAGTGAGCAAACTCAGTCCACTGCAGTCAAAAGGTGCTTGCACAAAGAGAGGAAGCCGCGATTTTGGCGATAACTTGCCACCGCCAAATTATTCCTTCAATTTATGTTCCCAATTAAGTTATTACTCACGCCCGTTTTGCCAGTATACCTACCCTAAGTTCACATCGTTTTTCCCTGCCCTGAAACTCATAGCGCTAGGCAGAACAATGGACATTGCAGTCTTTGGTCATTTTCGCTCTGTGGAAACCCTGAAAACAGCATAAAATGCGCCTTCATGAAACGCCGTCTTTGTACTTACCTGCTGACAATACAAAATATAGACCGTGCACCAAAGCCATTTCCACGTCGGCGAGCGCAAGCACTGAAGCATCTTCTGTAGTGCATCTTAAAAGGTATTTCACAACTTTTTTATATATAAAAATGTTACTTTAATTGGAACGAAGTTGATTGTCTATATTCCCTTTTCATCTTCCCAAGGTATTCACACATAGGTTACACTATATAATTACGTTTAGATATTGTATCTAGTATACTAAATGACTACAAACACGTCCGTATGGTGCTACTAAACCCTTCTTTTATTATTCCAAAATTTAATTTTCAGCCATTTCTTGTTATCTGAGCACTGAAACCTTCATTATGAATGCGGCTTTTTAATAAAACTGTGAATGCTGCTTCCGTGCACAATGTATGCTATGCAGTGAACTAAATTTCTTGAAAACAGCCAGTTTTAGTGTGATAATTTTTCATTTATTAAGCAAGCGCATAAAAACAGTACATTTGTCCCGCCTTTGCTTTTTTTTCGCTGTAACTCGTTTCGTACAAATCAGATGGCACATACCCTAATTCACAGACCAAATAGTGTGTTTGACTACATTTGCATCAACTTGTTTTCCATTATTGCCTAGAAGTTGTAAGTTGTGTCTTATGGCTTCACACGCATTTATGGTGCACTCTCGGTGCAAACGATAATTTTTAATGTTAATATTACTTGGCCCACTTGAAAATAATTTAAACTGCCCTTCAGAAGACAGACATTAAATACCAAAGCTAAAAATCAAGATGCTTTTTCTCCACAAAGTGACCTATTTAGTAACTGACGAGTACCGATTTCTCGTGAACTGCCATATTATGAAAGCGTCGACAGAGACAAATGCCAATTTGAGTGGCTTTTTGCTTAAATAGAAACGCATACAAGCACGACGAAAATAAAGTGATTGTAAGGGTCCGATGTGTTGTTAGTTACAACAATATGAAAAAAATTCCGGCAGACCCAACCTTAGGCCAACAACTTTGCAAGCAATAGTCTGCACGTTACGACGGAAGATGCTCTGCAGATCACGTTGTCGAGCATGTCCCATCAACCACCATGGTGTGGGCAACATGTTTGTAAACAATACTTTGCGTGTAACGGAAAAAGATGCCCTACAGATTAAAGTGCCGAACGTGTCCCCTCTGCCACCTTGGTGTGAACCTTGAAGAAAATAATGGGACTTCCATTCAGCATTAAAATGTGTTAAATCACACGACGCGAAAAGCTTGACCTTGTCAAAATGCGCCTCAGTGTCACAGTACGATGAGAGACGCGTAGTGAATTTTGACGTCGAATCCGTCCAGTAATCTTTATTTTCATCGTCATCGTAACCGTTTCATCAGTGGATGAGCGAGCTCCCATTTTATAAATGAAATTGTGGCTATGTGACGCGCCTAAAGCAACACGTGTTTCAATGGGCTAGCTTGCACGAGGAAATTCTTAATGGTTTTTATTCGCTTTCTTGGGCATACAAGCGTGGCCTAATGATAAGAACATCAGGCATGCCTGCTGAGGTAGCCGAGTTCGAAACAAGCCTTCCCAAATGCAATTTTCTTTTATATATATATATATATATATATAAAGAGAGAGAGGGAGAAAAGCATGCCAGAAGCATACCAACAGCAAAGCGGCGGAAATCCCATGCGCGTAGCATTCCTCAGGAATTTCACGCACTTTTTGGCTACTATCTGTCTATCTATATGCCTGCCCATGCCGGTCACTGTGTGTCACCGTGTTAGTGGTTACAGCACCGGACTGTGGTACTGAGGGAAGGGGGTTCGAATCCAAACGTTGGCTCAAGTTGGGTCTCTGTGTATGCTTTACACGGTACGTGCTTTTCTTCAATAATCCTCTTTCTCGCAACTTGGTTCACTGAGTATGGCCGTTCTTGAACGAACCTCGGACGCCAACTTGGATCACTGGGCACTGGTATGTACTGCTCTTCAATGAACCTTATTGATACCAACTTTGGTCCCTGATTTAAGGTATCTGGCGCTCTTCGATGACAAAACAATTCGTTAAGATGTCTCCGCTGCTGGGTTCAATTGAACCCGTGGCATATGTGTTGAGACAATCTAGTCTGAATATATTGCGAATGTGAACTAGTCTGAATATATAACGAATCTGAACTAGTCTGAATAGAACGAATCCACAGAGGCACCACGTGCTAATTCCTCGGCGTTTCTACATGGCACCGCATGTTCCGTGGAAACCGTGAGAGATAAAAGTGGCTTCAAACACTTTTCATGCAGGTCGTGCTTCGGTGGTGGAAATATGGCGTGTCGCTATATTTATTAAGTGCTAATCGCAGTCATGTCGACATTCATCCTGAGATAGATTTTATGAGAATTCTTTTTTTTTTCACATGCATATATCCTGTGACGCTCTTATGTATGTTCTGGGTTTACGCCTCAACAGGATGTGGGCATCCAAGACGGGTGGAGAAGAGGAACACGACGTGTGGCTAGCTAGCTAAAGCTCGATTCACACTCGGCTGATCATGGCCGTCGCGACTAACTCTACCAGGCATATCAATAAACGCCTTTCGTGGGCGTAAGAATGTGCGTGCGTGCGTGCGTGTGTGTGTGCGTGCGTGCGTGCGTGCGTGCGTGTGTGTGTGTGTGTGTGTGTGTGTGTGTGTGTGTGTGTGTGTGTGTGTGTGTGTGTGTGTGTGTGTGTGTGTGTGTGTGTGTGTGTGTGTGTGTGTGTGTGTGTGTGTGTGTGTGTGTGTGTGTGTGTGTGTGTGTGTGTGTGTGTGTGTGTGTGTGTGTGTGTGTGTGTGTGTGTGTGTGTGTGTGTGTGTGTGTGTGTGTGTGTGTGTGTGTGTGTGCGCGGCAGACACCCAGTGATCCAAGGCTACTATGTAGACGACTCTACTCACACAAGCTGCAGACCTGTGTATGTGTTTATTTTCACAGGCATTTATTTTTGATTACCTCCTTTTGTGTCTCGTTAGCGAACCGTTCAATGACGACAAGAGACAAAGCAAGCATAGGGTACAATATCTGTAATGTTTAAATATTGAAGTAGAAATAATTATAAAAATGAAATGACAAACGCTTAAAAGGCCACCTACCTAAGCCACATGTCCTGAATTCCGTGTGCGGCGTTTTACCAATTAAGACACCGCCGCGCCATTTCTCCGGCTACTTTCTGATAGTTTGAGTGCAAGGTTAGCCCTGGGAGCCAGCGCTTCTTTGGGAGCCAGCGTGGAAGGGCCTTTTAACTGCAGTAGTAACGTAGTGCGCGACATTAGGGGTCATGCAACTGACCATTGAACCCTCATATGCTATCTAAAGTCACCAAGACTGCCAAATTCGAGGTCCTTGCTGTGCCATTAGGAAGCGCAATAACGAGATCTGAGGAGCTCGATATTTCGTTAGTTAGAATCATATGAAAAAATTCCGGCAGAAACCTTCCCAGGATGACTTGACGTCAACGCGACCACGTTGTCTCCGCCTAAGCGCGTCATGTACAAGTCGAGTAGCGTCGGCATGTTCCCCTCTCTTGCTTCCCCCTGGACAGGCTCTGCAATCTAGCGCCGCCGCCACTGAGTCCGCTTGTCACGCATGCCAGAATATGTTAAGAGATAATGGTCGGAATATATATGATGCGGGTGCTATTGCGCCCACCGGATAAGTTTTAAAGGATTTGTTTGGTCATTGAAGAGCAGCGCATACCCATTCGCACATACTCAGTTACCCAGGTTGGTCCGACGTTCGGTTTCGAACATGTTTCCCTCCGCTCAGCAGCCCGATGTTCTACCCATGGACTGCCCATTGACCCTAGTTGGCATAAAAGAGGTTAGCCGCGGTCAAACATACAGACGTACCGCAACCTGGATAAAGTTCCCAAGGAATGGTAATTTTAAAATGGAAATTAAAGCTAGACAATGGCTTCAGTATCTGTTTTCTTCCTATGCCTGTAATCAACAAATGCATACGAGGTAGCACACAATTCGAACACGCAAACACAATCGCGCTTTCTCCATAACATTTTGGTGTTTTGCTGGTTGCCCATTGCTTTGAAGGAGCGCAGTACGACTTGCGACAGAACAAATGGGAGTAGCTTACAAAAGTAAAATCTCGCAGCTAGGGGAGCACCGCATTTGTTTCTCTGCCACAAAACTTTTAAACTGCAGAAAAACGTCAGTGACAGATATTATTCCACCCGTTTCTAACCAGCTTTAGAACAAAACTACACTTGTTTCGCGCTTTCCGCGCGCACTCAACTTTATGCAAAACTGTTTACTTGAAGAAATATCTGTAAAGAATATGAATATTCGAGAAATTCGGACATCAAATATGGAATCTAATAGCAAGTGTATTTCCGCTCATCGATTTGAAATACGAATATTCAATTCTACTCATTCGTATGCAAGACTCTTTGCACGGAGAAATCGTTCAAACTCGTCTTACCTATGTGTAGAGAATTAATTAAATGGAAAATGAGAAATCCGCCCAATCGTAGGCCCGGAAAGACGGTGGTCTCTGGTTCGAGTCCCGGACCAGGACAAATTTTTCTTCAACTGCGAGGCTTTTCTTTCGAGGAACCGGTATGGGTTTCCTTTGCAGCAATTGCTACGATTGGGTGAATGTCTCATTTTCCATTTAATTACTTCTCTCCACCTACTGGGTTTCCGCTGAAATATTACGTCAATCACTTGCCTTTCCTTCGAGTTTGTGATAAAATTCGACTTCGCCCTCCCATCTGCTAGCCGCCTGGTTGGCTCAGATAGTAGAGCGGCTGCCCCGGAAAGGCGGTGGTCCCGGGTTTGAGTCCCAGACCAGGACGAATTTTTCTTCAATTGCGAGGCTTTTCTTTCGAGGGACCCGTACGGGTTTCCTTTGTATCAATTGCTACGATTGGGTGGATGTCTGGATTTCCATTTAATCGCCTCAGCAATGAACCGACTAGCTGAGTTAAGTACTATTCTGCCAACGGCTGGTTCTTCTCGCGCAAAATATAACAGTATATTAAAATAGGAAATATGCATATATGGGCATAACACAGGCTTCGCAGAATAAAGTACAGGTCGGAGGAATAAGACTCAATGTAATCAAAAATAGATGCACAACTGAACGTAAAATAAGGTCCCGTAAATTCAAATTGCCTTACTACACGCGATGCACACATTATTTTGCAGGGAGATGGCCTGCTTCCGGAATTATTTACTCGGCCTTTAACGTTCGCTTTGCAACCTCCCTGTTGATTATTCCCACTTTCATACCCATTTTCCACCTATCCTAATATGCATGGTAGCCAGCCCGAGATATCCTCCGGTTAACGTCTGCCTTCGCTTTTATTTTCTCTCTCTCTATCTCGGTCTTTCTATTGCGCATCTAATAGGTGGTATTAGTTTTTTTGCTTACTCCACCAGGTATTGTATCCATGTAGTCAACACGAATTCACTTGACTATTGCTCGCAGTGTGTTGTTATTAAATGGAGGTGTTGTAATCACTGAATAAAAAAGTCACAGGCCTGCGCGGCACACGCAGCCAGTCACAGCGTAAGCTGGTGGAGCGGCTCAAGAGTAGCTCCAATTTGGGCACCACGCACAACAGGGTCTTCGCGGCAGTCTGTTCGCCTCGTTTTGACGAGAACGATCTGAACTGTCCGCCCGGCGTCGACGGCGAGCTGCGGCTTGTAGTGCTCTCTGCACAGCAGTCTGCTGAGCCCGATCAAGCCTTAGAACTGCAAAACACATGTCGGGCACACCGCCTTTGCAGGCACCTTTACTAGATGGCGCCACCATACTGGCGGAGGCTCGGCAACTCGGGAGCGCATTGATTGCGCGCCTCGTCTGAATCGCATATCGTCGTCTGCGCCTGCGCATGTTGTGTTTGAAGACGCCTTAACTAGATGGCGCCACCATACTGGTGGAGGCTCGAGTCGTCTCCCCCTTCGTGCTTGCCTTATATATGGGTATTTTCCGCCGCCCAATAGCAAGCGCTTGCGTAGCTCAGTGGTAGAAAATCCGGCTCCCACGCAGCGGATGCGGGTTCGATCCCGGCGGGAATCGGGTACTTTTTTCACCTTTCCAGCGATGGCGGTTACGCGGCGGACGCCGCCGGCGGCGGCATAATCGCGACCGGAAACGGCTATTGGAATGAGCCCATAACAGCTTTCGCAGTAAAACGCAGCAGATCCAACGAGCTACAATCTTCATACAGCGAAGGTTTGTGTGAGTGCATAGAGAGTCGAAACATGAGTTCGTGTTTAGTGAATGTCCGCACAAAGTGACACGGAAGGATTCATTCAGGCATTGTAGAGAGGGTAATAATGCGGCCGCCGCTACCACGGATGCGCGGAGGCGAGCGCCATCTCGTGGTGGTGCAAGGAACCCAGCTGCGCGTGCGGCGCGCGTATTCTTCTGTGCTTGGTTGGCCTATTTCGTAATATGACAGCCAGGCCGCAGCAGCCACGCTAATGAAACACTCCGACGCTCACAAAGAAAAGCTTCGCTTTTAGAAACACGTTGTTTCAATATACACCATAACAGTCTTTTTTTTCAAATATAAAAGAGGGGCGTAACCCAAACACGTGCTTGTTAGACATCTTAGTAATAACATTAGGGGAAAAGGTCGCACTTTCGCCCGAAACGCGAAGCATTGATTGCGGTAGCAAATTAGCGGATAGCTATACGAAGTCAGGGTAGAAGCTTTGTTTGCCGTATAAACTTCTGCATACAAGTTTATACATAGCGATACTAAGTAAATTAACAATCATGGTGTCACGCGCGCAAAAGCAAACCTGGACAGATCTCAGTCGGTGGCCGCGGAAAGACGCTGTCAAAACGCTGTAGTGAGGAAGCGCAGCAGCAGCAGCGAGCGAATTCCCTTTAGTGCTGTGTCTCGCGTCAACGCGAACTAAGCCGCGAAAACACAGCCCACGGTGGACTGTGTTCCCGGACGCAGATGGCTTTCAAGATAAAGCGGCACAGACGTCAGCGCGGGGCCGCCCGGGCCGTCCGGAGTAGAATGCCCCCCCCCCCCCCACCTCCCTCTCTCTGCCCTCCCCTGGAGCGTTGCGCGCGACGGAAGTCGACGGGCTTCCTTCCCGCTTTCCACCCCTTGCGTGCGCGAGATTGAGTCGCAATTACCGGCTCACCCTCGCCCGCTTTCACTAGCTCTTACAGCATGCAGCATAAGGCGCGCGGTGGCTTTTTTGTCACCCTTCGACTTTATACGGAACCTCACGGCGACGGCGACGCCGACAGCACAAATGCGCCTGGAGTGTCCATATAATTGCTATCGCAATAAAACATATCACCGAGTGATGATGAGCGTGACGTAAAACATATGTTGAAATCTCCCCCACAACCGAAAGATTTGTATCGTGCACCTCTTGACTGAACCTGTTTCTCCTACTAGTTGCCCTCTTTCAGGTGAGAGAGAGAAAGAAGAAAGGGGAAAGGCAGGGAGGTTAACCAGAGGGGAAGATTTGGTTTGCTACCCTACGCTGGGGAGAGAGGGGAGGGGGAGGTGAAGTGATAGGAAAGTAGAGATAGAAAGAAAGGTAGGATAGATACACAATTACAGTCGGTGACTGTCACCGTATACAATCACTGCACAGCACAGTAGCACTTGTAGCACTGTAAACATTCGTTCAGGCTACAGCCGCTTGTCCAATTCTGAAATCCTTCAAAACTGCAACAGAGTCCTCGTCGCCCACCGCTGCGATGGCTTGTGATGTCGGCATTCTAAAATGGTTTCCTCTGTTAAAGGCATTTGGCCCAACGGCGCTATCGCGATTGCGAGCGACCGTCTCTGTAAATTGTTGCGAGAACAGTCACAGAGAAGGTGTTCGAGTCTCCTCGCTACCACTCGACTTACAAATATAAATACGGGCTGGTGTTTGAAGTAATTGCTAGATGAAATAAATCTGTTTGTTGCAGTTGTATAAGCGTAATTTTTCTTCTTCAGACAGCGTGCCAGAGAAATCGTGCCAAAGAAGCCGTCTTCGATTGTCCCTGATCGAAACCTGTGGACAAGGCCTAGTCAGTGAAATATTGCGTGCGCTTTGTCGCGTGACTAGCATATTTGAGGCTGGCAATGAAGTGCACTGCGCTGAAGCGGTTCAACTTTAGCAACCAGTTTGCGAACCATTCTAATTTTTTGTTCCCCCAAACAAAATCGAAACAGCTTGAACACGTCGCATAACCTAACCGGCAATATCCTTCTTCTTTCTGGGGTTTTGCGTGCCAAAACCAGTTCTGATTATGAGGCACGCCGTAGTGGAGGGTTCCCAATTAATTTTGACCATCTTTGGTTCTTTAACGTGCACTACAACGCAAGCACACGGGCGTTTTTTTTTTTTTTTTTTGCATTTCGCCTCCATCGAAATGCGGCCGCCGCGGCCGGGGTTCGATCCCGCGACCTCGTGCTCAGCAGTGCAACGCCTTAGCTGACTGCATGAGCCACCATGGCGGGTCCCGACAATTTCATCGGCTTGACATCTTGACTTTTACGTTTTCTCTTCCAGGAATTTACAGTCTTTTTAGGATGTTATTATACGTACTGGTGGGAATTTTTTCAGCGTATAGCTTACTTCTAGCTGAGGAAGCGGACATATTTGTTCTTGTTCCAGTTATGACCACCGGCAGTAAGTAAGGTTTCTTGTTAATTATGTTACACCCGTATATTCTACATAACGATATTTCTTACATAATGGTAGATCATCGGCCCACTAAAGCATCCATGCTTTATTGTGTGAAACGGCAGACCATTCGCCTTGAATGACATAGCGACATTGAATGCCACTGGTTCACAGTGGCATTGGTCCCAAATGGCGTCGCCATAGAACCGTTTTTCTGCTCGCTCGACTAATTCCTGAAACAATGACTAAGTAGACAAATTGCAAAAAAAAATATGTAGGGTCAAAATAATAATATTTTACAATAAGAATCATAATGAGATTATATTAATGTTTCAATCAACACAACACTTCGGTTTGTAGAACACTCGTTGTGTAATATACTTGTCTAACTTAACTGTTTTATAGGGACTGTGAACATACATTATAAGGTTTTATATTAATAATGAATATGTAACAAGAGATACTGAAAGTGTCAAACACCCTGAATCAACCTGCAGCAAGGCGCCATCCGCCATATTGTCTAAGGTGCGGCAAAACGAAATTGCTCGCTCGACGGCACAGCTGCTCTTTTCAATCTTGTTCCGTGCTGTCCCCACAAGGATGTTCGCTGCTGTATGGGAAGCAGTTTCGTGTCAACACGATGAACAAGCTAGGCCTTGTTTTTAATGCGTATAACATTCTTTGCCTACTTCGGCCATTTTGAGCCTATCTATCTATCTATCTATCTATCTATCTATCTATCTATCTATGTATCCTCTTACGCCAAACCAGTGGTCCAACTTGTGTATCTGTTCGGGCCGCTAGGTATGTGCACCTGACCGTCATGCCATCTAGGTCGTTCCATCGTCGTTATTCCAGCTTCAGTATCTCACTCTCGTCATGGCGCCGTCGTCACGCATTCTACCACAACCCAGTGGCCGAAGTTGTCTAATAGCTTGGGCCACAAGGTGTTGGCTCGTGGTCATAATGACGTCGTGGTCGTCGCATTGTCGCATTCCAGCTTTGTCATCCGACTCTCAACATGCCATCGTCATCACGACATCATCGTCATGCCGTCGTCGTGACGCTGTCGTTTCATCATTGCCATCACTTCAGTAACATTGTCCATTGTCGTCATGCCGCCATCGTACTACCGCTTTCGTTGTTTCCTGGACGTCGATCTGTCATCGTCACTGTATTACAAACATATTGTCCTCACTCAATTAGGATTATTAATTAACGCGATAGCGTTAAGGGCCCCGTGTCGCAGAAAATCCGGCATCGGCGTCAGCGTTGGCGTCCGTGGTGGAAAAAAAATCATCCCCAAGCACCCCGAACGCTCAGGCCCACCCAAGTGGTGCAAGGTTTTGGGGAACAAAAATTAAATTTCTCACAGTGAAATTCGTCAGAAAAAATGGTAAAGCACAACTTTACCTTTAGGCGACGGATTCGGCGTCGGATTGTTTACCATTCGGCGTCGGATTGTAAGTTGAATGTACGAGAAAATCTAATTCTGTTACGAGCAAACTCGAACACAAACGCCTTTTCCAGCATTTCTACCATACCAACGCCGAGCGCTTGGGTAATTTACTTGCGAAAATGGTATCCCGATGGCGCTCACATCCTCGGCAGGAAAATCAAGCAGGCTAGGTGAATATTTGTTGCCGCCCTGTTCCAAAGGGGATGCCAATAAATTATCATCATCATCGGTTAGGGAGCGTTGCATGTAGGCTCCCTACGGCAGGTACAATTGGGACTTCGCCTGCCTAATGCGTTTTGGACATGCGCACGCGTCGGGGCAATAGCAAACAATTAATAAAGTAATAAAAGATGACTTATATTGCCCCTAGAAAAACGTCTTCCCAGCAATACATTTCTGTTTAAAAGTGAAGCCGACTTTAAGGGGATCGAAGTAAGCTTGCTCCAAGGTAAATATACCTGGTAGCGAAGCTTCCATAGAAGCCCATACGTTCAAAACATGGTTGCTTACCGGCGGTTCATGGGGCTTAGCGCCATCTGTGTGAGGAGGGAACACTTCCGGCGGAAGAGAAAATAATTTGACGTCATGTCCGTCAAAAACAGAAGTGACGTCATTTTGCTCTCATAGGCGCGAAATTTGTTTTCGGAGGCCTGCCATTAGAGCTGTATATTCAGATGCCCCGCCATTCGACTTCATGGGCGTTCCGAGTTTTCAGCGCGAAAAGCGATGCCGGGAAAGATCAGCCGTACGGGTGTCGAAATCGCATCGCTGCACAGAACATACTTTCTTTGGAGGCCGACGAACACTTTGGACGTAGAGTGCTCGTCCTTTCGTCGGACGCCAAGCCCGTCGGCCAGCGCTGTTGCACGAAAACAACTAAAGTAAACAAGTATCTGACGGTCGCAACTCACTACTTTTGACTGCACAGGTTAAGAAACAATAAAACTACCCGCGTCACCTAATTCAGACAAACGTCGACATGCAACAAAACACATATGAGGGGGGCGTATTGTAACAGCTGAACTTTACGAGCGTGCCTTTCCACGCACTCCAAGAGCTGCATGGCATTGCAAGTGATAGCGGCGTCAACGCCCGCCGCTATCGATGGGCGCTCTCACGGTGGGCCCTGAAAAAAGGTATATATTGATAATGATCTAGTAAAATACAGTTGTATCTTTTCTCGCCATGCATATATAAAATGAATTGGGCATTTTATTTTCGTTGAATGAATCTAACTGCGTCTCGCTTTAATTTAAAAACGCTTCTTTTTCTTTCCCAGTGTTTATTCCCTCCAAACATAGTCGCGCTTCAATCGCTGCTCCCATAACCACCCTTGCTGATGTCAGTGACAATTGGTTCCGAACCGCTTTTCGCCCGAAGCTTCGCGACCTATGTGGATCGACCTTGCTTGCCCTGTGTAAGCTGGATTTCCCACGTTCAGTGTTGCGGTGAAGCTCACTGAAGCAAAAATGCGATGCGAACGGGGCCCGATAACGCTACTGCGTTCCACTCTTAAAAGCGAAGCTTTAAGCGTCCTCCAATTTTCCCGCTCTTGTCATGCCGTTACCGTCAGACACTCGCTATCAGGCATCTGCTGTCAGGCCGTCGTCGTCAGGCTCTCGTGCTCATGCCATCGCCGTGAGTTCAGCCTCGTCATCCGGCTCTCGTCATGCCATCGCCATCATACAGGTTTCAGATTACAGTCATCATCACGCCATAGTGATTATACACTCATCGTCATCTCATTGTTCTGATCCCGTTTTCATGCCATCGTTGTCATTGCGTCGCCGTCATTCCGCCATCATGCAATCGTTGTCATACCGTCGTCGGGATGTGGTTGCGGTCGTCTCTCTGTCTTTTCACCATCGTAATCGCTTCAGAAATCTCATCCCATTGTAGTGATGCCGTCGTAGTCACATCACGTTCGTCGATCGAACGACATCATTCCTTGTTCGTCATTCTATCGTAATTATGAAGTCGTCATTCAATCGTGATTATGCCATCGTTGCCATGCCATCATTATCATTCCGCCATCGTCATCCAGCCGTCGACATGCATTCGTTTTCATAGCGTCGTCCGGATGTCATCATGGTATTTCCGTGGTAATAGTAACTTGGACACCCGAATCTCGCCATGCCTTCGTACACTCGTTGCCATACCGGTGTCGTCATGCCATGTTCGTCGCGCCGTCGTTTCACCATCGTCATCACTTCAGTGACGTCATGCCCTCGTGGTCGTGCCGTAGTCGTAATTCAAGCTTGACCTGGCTGTCGTCATACAGTCATCGTCACGCCGTCGTCGTCATATAGTCGTCATCTCATTCTCCTCATGTCGTCGTCACGTTGTTGTTACACCGTCTTCGTAAGTAATAATCGACATCTCATTCTCGCCATGCTGTTGTCGTTATACGCCTTTGTCCTTCAATCGCTATCATTCCTTCTTCGTGATTCCATCGTCACTGTGTCGATACCATACAGTCCTCGTCATGCGTTCTTGTTTATGGGCGATCTTGGCAAGCGAGTGTCATAGCAAAGTGGGACAATATCGGTGAATGTGGCATATTGCCCCCGAAGGAAGGAAAATCTCGGAATTACCACTACTACCAGTGTTAAACAAACGTGACTTCGGGAACGTGGTCTCGGTCGCTACATTGCTGGATTGTTATTCGCACAACCGTCGACCGTCATTGTCAGGTGAGTTCTACCGTAACAGAAGTAACTGGAACTAACGCGTATACCTCAGATGCAGCTTTTTCTGCATATCGATGTGCTATGACCATTTTTGTTCATTGTGTTAACATTCTTGAATTACACATTCTAAAAGAAATCGGGTGGTGGCAATACGTGAGTCGTGATCGACGATCAATGAGCCCGAACAACGCCCAGAGGCAATTTGTGCTTCTGTTCAGCTGCGTTTTTTTTTATCATTCTTTCTTTTTCTCCTTTTTTTTCTTTCTTTCTTGTGACGCCCGCGTTAGTCGTATAATATTGTGTAGTCGGCTACAATACCTTACGGGTCACAAGATTTGCAAAAAACTGAATTGCCCCTAAACATCGACACATTGCCTCGGATTCAATGTTTTAGTTTGAAGGAGATCTTGCGACTTACACAGCGATCCACTAAATTACAAGCGCCGTGATCTAACAGAACAAATAAATCGCATTTCTTGTTGAACCCGCGTCCCGTAAGCTTTTAAGAAGGAGGCAGAAAGGGAAAGACAGAAGGCAGGGAGGTTAACTATTAATATTCTTAACTCTGAACCAAGTCTGCCCGTACGCATAGGAGCCATCCCATGTCTTAGTGTTTGCGACGTACCACATGAAAACAAATTATCCTTGGTTAGATCCCAGTTATACATATTTAGAAAACTTCTTTTAATTTTTTATGTTACGTCATGCCAAAACTACCTGAACAAAACCGCCTGAACAGAAATGACGCACCAACAAACATTATCGGCCCTATATCCTAATGCCGCATAACGGCTGTTCCCAATAAAATTATAACCGCGTACACTTGACATGAAGAGAAGTGCAATGCAACGTGAATACTCAATCCAGGTGATCAGCTCTTCGGCACAGGGGCGCTATTACGTAAAATTATTCCAAACTTTTCTATTGCAATTCTGCAATCAGGCCTTCACGACTGGTCAAAAAGTTTTCGGGCCACCCCGATTTCGCCTGTCTGTCACGCAACGTCGCGAAAACCGCGATAGCTCCCCATCTGACATGACGTGTGTACACTGATTATGCATGATCAGAGCGAACAAAAGAATAATCGTTATATCGGATTCGACGCTTTTGGCCATTAGCTCTCTGCTGTTGGTCAAAAGTTTCGGGCAGCACCCACCTCACTTGTCTAACGCGACGTCGCAAAACCACGAAAACTCACCCCGTCAAAGTGACGTGTACGCGTTAAAATGTATTAACATGCCGAACAAAACTGACTTTCTTGCTGTATAGCCGGAGACTGCCCCGTTACGACAGGAATAGAAGATGACTGCCCGCCGATTCGTCAGGCACTGGCTATTCGCACCTGCCGGAGACAATGGATTTATTTAAGTATAGTAAAACATTTTTCGTGGCAGTATAACGTTATAGAGTTCTTTCGGCACGTCTTCGACATCGCTCTGCCAAATCATTGCTCAGGATTCGTTTTAGCGACATTCTTAACCTTCCGTGGCACGCCGCCGCAATTTTCGACCAGCAACCACAAGCTAAGTAAGGGGAAGCCGACCAATCGCAGAAGCCGGCATCACCCTCTTCATGTGGTTCTTTATTATCACTGCGCTGGCTCGGCCATATCGATACCCTCTCCACTTTAACCTTATCCTCACCTCTTGTCAACCAATGAGATGAGAAAAAACGCTCTATATAGGCAATACTATTCGTTTTGAAATCTTTCTCAAATATCAAATCACGAAAACATCGAAGTTTGATATCAGCTGCAAAATAAAAAAAATCCGGCCAATCCCACGCCCTGTGGTAATCGATCTAATGCGAAGCAGTTTGCAGGGAGCCAGCCTACCAAGTGAACGAAACGACCATGAGAGTACCAAGATGTAGGCGGCTCTTTCATGACCTACATGACACGCATGTCATGACATTCATGTCATGAGTCCTCAGGAGTCCCTTTAGCTACACCTAAGAGACCTTCGGGCGAAAGCCTTAGTCATACTCGTGACTATGACTTCTACCAACATCCTTTAGTGTTTCCTTCATTTAGTACCCACGTCCGAACCCATTTCAGTGTTTTTCAGTGTTAATATTTTTTCGCTGAGTCATTGACAGGTTTGCTGAGTCATGCTCATGACTATGAATTCTACAATCATCATTTAGTGTTTCCTTCACTTAGTGCACATGTCCGAACCCATTTCAGGGGTTTTTGAGCGTTAATATTTTTTCGCTGAGTCATTGTCATTTTGCTGAGACATGCTCATGACTATGACTTCTACCAGCATCCTGTAGTGTTTCCTTCACTTAGCACCCACGTCTGAACCCTTTTCAGTGGCTTTTGAGTGTTAATATTTTTTCGCTGAGTCATTGTCATTTCTGCCGAGTCATTCTCATGACTATGATTTCTACCATAGTCTTTTAGTGTTTCCTTCACTTAGTGCCCACGTCCGAACTCATTCCAGTGGTTTTGGAGTGTTATTATTTTTTCGCTGAGTCATTGTCATTTTCACTGAGTCATGCTCATCACTGGTCAACATGACTGACAACATGGCGGGTCAGGATAATGGATTCCTAATCTGGCAGTGGAACTGCGCCGGGTTCCTGCCGAAAAAGGCAGTCCTGCAGCAGTTCGTTCGTTCACGTGAGCGTCAGCCGCACGTCATTTTATTACAGGAAACTCTTAGGGAGACAGTTTCGCTGCAGGGTTTCAGGTCTCACTCCGTCTTTGACGCAGGCAGGACGGGCATTTGTTTCCTCGTGTCCAAGCGATGTTCTTTTGTCGTACACTCCATGCGCATGGATCATAGCAAGGTCGAGCATTCAGTAATCGAAATCATTCCCACCGCGTGGCTAAAATCCCATATCTTTATTTTTAACATATACAGTTCCCACAGGGAATAAAGACACCGCTTCGCGTCCCTCGTGGCGAAGGCCGCGGGGCTGGCGGCAGGCT
>NC_051158.1:65768138-65878867 GCF_013339745.2 Dermacentor silvarum | reverse complement strand
AGGAGTGACGGTTCTTATATAATATTTGCGTGACAATCACAGCAGTTCACATCTATGCGCACTTAAAAACTAATTTACGATTTCATCTTACCGTGTGGCCTTGACCTTGAATGATCGTGCATGTTTCTTACGTATTCGTCTGAACTTGGTGAACACAACACAGTTCTTGTATACACTCAAGCCGATATTCTTTGCGTGCCATGTACGAGAGAACATGACGCACTTAATCTGCTTTGGCAGCCTGTTTACATTTCTAAGGGCCGTTCTATACACTGCACAGAACGTACCTCAGGGATCGCACGTTCAGCCTACGAAGTGCGATTCAACTTTGTGGAATTGCGTCTACTGTGTGTCCCGCGCTGAGAATGAACTTTTAGCTTTTCTACGAGACACAGATATGCACAAGATGGTTCTCTATTAAAGCGAAGTTTTACATGGCTAGGTGAAACGAAAAAGCGTCTGTTAGTCGCCTGTCCACAGAAAACTATCATCATCAACATTGGCTCGAACGTCGCAGTGTTCTTCGGCAGCTGGCTCGTTGGCGCCCCTCAGATTGCGCTCGTGCCACAGCATCTGCTTTCGTCGTCGTCGTCTTCTTCCACAGCTGGCTGCGTTGCCGCTCATCATTCCAGCGTAGAGTTTCACTTCTCTTCTGTCGTCATAAAGGGGGGGGGGGGGGTCGCGTTTAAGGGGGTGTGAGCAATTGCTTAAGAAAGTATGAGCCATTCATTCTATTACCGTGACGGACACATTTAATTTTGAAGCAATTTAATGTCGAAGAATAGCAAGCGGCAATGGCGGGCGAACGCTGCTAAGCACGCCGCCGAGCAAACTCGAGACATCGAACGCAAGCGACATCGGCGGACTGCGGGCTAACCATCGATGACGTCGTTCTCTCCGTCGCAGCCGAACGTGCGTGCAACCTCATAATTGATAAATACTTTAATGAACCCTCGGGATTAACCCACGGATAAACACCGGGGCCGCACGTTTCACCTTCTCTGGTTAGCCATATTCACGGAGTGCTTGAGCGGTGATTTTTTTTTTTGTCTCTGTTTAGTGTCGTATGCCCTGTGTGTATCATTTCATTTATCATCGCATTAAACTGCAGTAGCATGCCAGGCGTACCGCTAGGTCAACCTCTTCATGCGCTATTCATTAAATAGCCTTTCTGTCTTTCATTCAATTCAATGTGAATTTCATTTATGCATTTCATACATCAGAAATGCAGCGAACAGGAACAAAGAGCTCTGTCAATCGACAAACTTGACGGGGTCCCTGTACCCTTACAGACAGTCAATGGCAGTGCGACAGTGGTTGTTATCAATATTAGAGCATCGTACAAAATCTTAAATACTTAGATTCTAGGAGAAGGCGAAATGAGCCGCTTGTGGACTGGCAAAAAATAAAAAATGTGAATAGGTAAAGAGCATACATATCATCATCAGCCTATATTTATGTCCACTGCAGGACGAAGGCCTCTACCTCGTGATCTCCAATTACCCCTGTCTTGCGCTAGCTGATTCCAACTTGCGCCTGCGAATTTCCTAACTTCATCCTAACTAATAACATACATATGGTGAAGTGCAAAAGAAAAAACGACGTACCACATTTAACAAATTCAGAACGAATCAGTAGGGGTACATGATAATGTCATAACAAAACTACCAAGAACTGCGTTGGGCCATATGTGTCCCACCCGCCCATCGTAACGGATTGATGGTATTCGGCGCTTGTGCCGTCGTATGCGCTCGCCATATCTTACCTTTCCGTGCCACTGCTTAGGAACCACCGGATTTATAACCATCTAGAACAAACTACTGTTTTAATGCACACATTGTCCGTCACATGACCACAGTTGGTGTAGGTGTGAGCGCGTGCCACGCACGTCCCAGACGGTGTAAAGCCATCGTTCAATTGGTGCGCGTCATACGACCAATATTCCCGCGAATCGTTCCCACCTTGATGCCGCGTCTATCATAGCTTCGCCGCGGTGTCGTATAACAGTGTTTGTGGCTGACACTGCAAATAGCGACGCGTGATAGACAGCGGCCGCTATCATGATGACGATATCCCTGCTAAGTGTGCTTTATGCTTGACAGTAGAGGGTATGCTTGTTCTTTTATGCTCTTCATTTTCGCGAATGCCACAAGTTCGTTGATTGCTTACTTACTTCGTGAGCGTCAGCCCGACCACGCGGTATGTAGCTGGAAGTTCGCAAACGTTCATTACCAGGGGATGGTTTAACCGACTCCCGGGCTTTCATTTATTTAACAGGAGAGGTTAGGAGCAGTCCTGTTTACTACCGGGAAGGTGAAAAAACAGAAATAATCAAGCAGCTCGTTACGGTAATTAAATGGCCCCCTACGACCAGTCACTTCGCCGGGCATCGCAACCGCGCCCTTCTACTTTTGTAGGCCCGAACGCGGGTCCTATAGGCACGTGTTTTGTTAATTATAACGAAGCTGCGACGAAGCGCTTGCAGTTTGCTGATTGCCACAGTCCGCACGCTCCCCTTTCCTTCCCAATCCTTCTCCACTCTACACACGACAAAATTTTGTATGCCACTCGTGTGGGGGTTGACATACTTTCCAGCCGAGAGTTCCCCTGTCCCCCAAAAGTAATGCCTGCTACCGAATCGCTGTAATGAATGGCCTGCGGTTTGATTGGCAGGCACGCATATATAGCATGCGTTCCAGTCGAGATGACTTCTATGAAGCAGCACGTTGTCGTACACAAGTGTAACACCCGGTATGCTTTACCATTCATTATAATGGCAGCAGCGCATTTAGGTTTGCAAACTTACGGTAACAAAATAGTAGCTTGTTATGCTAGTTAGGGATCATGATGGTTAAAACATGCTACAGGACGTCACGGAAGAAGTCTGTTTGTCTTTTCTTGTGTGTTATGATCTTGCGCTTTCAGTTAGTGTAATGGTAGCGGCCGTCCTCGTTTAGGTGCTTTGGTAACGTTCGGCAAGGTCTGAAAGCAACACATCGCTTGGAGAAAAACATAGAAGAGCACTTTAGATAATTTCGGTCGCTTGCGTGACGCTTTTGGGTGTGCAAAACAGCGCCTGATGCCCCAGTTGCAACTTGACCCGTACGTTTTGCTTCGTTTGATATTAATTGTTTGCACGTCAGCACGATATTAAAAAAAATCACTTTCGCTCATTATTATTCGAAGAAACAGCACGGCTGTTCTGTTTTCTTATGTGCGGTGCGCCTCGTCAGAAGTGTCGCCGCGAATCACACACTTTGTATTTACAACGTGACGTTGACGCGTTCAATTCAAGCCGTGCAATATCTGCGCTCCACCCGAAGCTTAATTGCGTTCGATGTGACTGTCGCAGGCAAGTACAATAGAGCACAAATTAACGCGGGGTCATTACTTGTATTCGCGTATTGAAGCATTCTCATTTCTGTTTTTGCAATACTAGAGAAACATTGTATTGCGCATGAAAGAAGGAAGAGAGTCGGAGAGACTATGGATATCTCAGCGACGTCATGGAACCGTTGGATTAGGGGCCGGCCACCGTACGCCCGGCCGACGTCTAGAGGCTCGTCCAGGAGGGAATCGCGCACCGCCATCCCGTCGCCTAATGCCTGACTACAAGAAGCGACGCGCGTGACGTCACAGTGCAGGCGATCATGCCTTCAGCTATGTATACTAAGAGGTGTTTTGTAGAAGGCAACGATGATACAAAGTTTTTTTTTATCTGGGTAGCTTTGATGATTGCATGTGCGATCTCACCCCTGTGCCTTATTATGCCATGCGTTTCTTTAAAAAAAAAAAAAATGTGCTTACAAGTGCATGAACTACAATGCGCTGATGACAGATATAATCCCTTAAGTTGTTGTTCGCATAGCGTAACCTATCATTCAGACTATGCAAATGTACATTTCCCCGCAGGACAATTGAGGGACAGTTGCCTTGTAGAGTGTCATAACGGGTTCGTTGATAGTTCAGCCAGTCCTTGTGCCATTTTTCGCCCTGTCGCCGTACCCTTTGCGCTGCCGTCATAATGAAATTCAGCCAACTTGCCCAAGTTTACACCTTATTGCATTAAGCGTTATTCTAAGGATGCCTTTCCGCGTTCTTACTCTAACCTCGCGCTAAACTAATAAAAAGTCAGTGTACAAACGAAAGTGTAGAGAGAGTGAGATCGAAGGAGTAGGACAAGGCTTCGTGGGACTCTGATCTTAGCAAAGAGGCTCGGAACAAATGATGACTTCGGCGCCATCGTGTCGTCTGCGCGTCATCTGCTGCAGTGGTGGGGAGGCTCATCTGTCCACCCTTCGTGTTGTACGACGCAGAGACAGGCGCCTGTCGTTATGCGGGACGCTCGCTCTATTAGCGTTTGTCGCTTACCAGAAACGCAAGACACGACAGTGGCACAGACGAGGCTGTCGGATGTACAGCCCGGAAATTTGCCGCCTGAAATCCAAATAAACGTCTGTATATATACGCCGATACGAAACTAGACGCCACTGCAGGCTCAGGAGATTCCGATAGCAGACGGCTGCCCAAATCTCCGCGTTGGAGAGAGCCATACGTGTCTTGTCTGCGATCGAAGAAGCGGCTTCAGAGGGGAGCGGGTAAAAGGGAATACAGTTTATTTATCTAGGCCGTAATGAAATACTCCGCCACGTGGGAGGAGTATATTTGCGAAATGTCTGGCGCTACACGGGAGCTTCTGGATCCCACTCTGTTTTGAGACTGATATAGCTCGCTCCCTTGCCGAGATGAAACTACAGAAATAAAAAGGAGGGAATGGGAGGAGATAAAAGGCAAAGACGAAAGGCGTGAGATGTGGCGGGGCCTCCCCGCCGTCTGGTATATATGGAAGGAATGACCTAGCGCGCCCGTACTGTGGATCGAAACGTTATTTTAGTGTGGCGCGACGAAAAGCACTGTGCTAGGTCAGCAATAAAGGCCATGCGACTTGCCTGCAGTGCAAACCTTAATGCATACCACCGTCGTATGCGATAAAGATCGTTGTTCTAGAGCAGAGTCCTGTTTGTCTTGACTTGTCTGGCGCGCAGGTGGCTTCCTTCTGCCGGTTCGGGTTCGTGGAACGATGCTTTTGGGAAGACCACACGTGTGAGGCAGTGAAGAAGAAAAAAAAAAGCCGCAGTTTAGCCTGAAAGGCGAAGCATCGAATGCTATAGCAAATTAGTAGACAGCTATACGAAGTAAGGACAGTTTTATCGGCCGTATGAACTTGTAAATATTTGCTTACTAACTAAAATAACAAGCATGGTGTCAACGCGCACAGGCACACATGAACGCATCAAACTCGATGACCGCCGCGGACACTTGCTGTCAAAACGAGCAGCAGTGAGCGAAGTGACCTTCGTGCTGTCTATCGCTTCAACGCAAACCGAGCGACGAGTACACCGCACGCACAAAGGTATATGAGCCGTCTGCAAAGCAAATTGCGCGGCCGCGCGCGGCCGCGCAATGTACCTAATTGGTGCCGCAGTAGAACGCCGCCTCCACTCCCTCCTGCGCTGCCTCCCCGCTTCCCTCCCTGCGCGCGCAAGATTGAGCTGCATGCGATCATCGGTTCTCCCCATGGGCGTGATCGCGAAATACGCAGTTGCTGTCGGAGGACAACGCTGGCCCCCCACCTCCCTCCCGTCCCCCCACGGCCTTTCGCGCGACGGAAAACGGCGAATTTCCTGTAAGCTTCGCTCTCTTGCGCGCGCCAGATTGAGCTGGGATCGGCGGCTCCCTTTGCGAGCTTTTACTCGCACATACAGCATACGGCGCGCGGTAACGGTTTTATCGCCCTTGGACTTTATACGGAACATCACGGCGACGGCGATGGCAGAAATTCGCTTGGAGTGTCCATGTAATAGCTATCGCAATAAAAGTACGGGATAAGGATATTCTTTGCGGCCCTGTTTGGCCAGTTAATGAAGCGTGCATGTAGTTTAAGGACGTTATGTGTAATGCCCCGGAAAGGCACGAACAGTCTAATTTCAATTTCACTCACGTATGCTTTTTTTTTCTCGCCGCGAAATGTCTAAGGGGAAATTTTCTGCCTCTTGGCGGGGTGACACTCCCGTGGCTGAGTATTTAGGCCATGGTTATACAATGCACTCCAAACAAATTTAAGCCTTACGGGGTTTATCTTGTTGCCAAACAATGAATCGTCATCTGTCTAGCGTACAATTTCATTTTTAATGCTCTGCGCTCGCTACTTTTGGTCAGGGTCATTGTGTTACAACGATACGTGTATGTCGTTCGTGACTTATATGTACCTGGCCCAAAACTGTTCGCAAATATATGGAGGCTCAATCTTTAAATATACGTTGAAGCGATAAGCGTGTACAGTAGAACGTTTTGCGCACTTAATGATGTTAGTTTGTCTCATGGAGGTCATTCTCACTAGTAGCGACTATGTTTTCGTGTTTTCGCTTGGACACCGGACATTCACGAGAGAGGTGTCCCGACTCCACCTGAAGCTTGTAATTAATTTATTCAGTTTAGGAATACTGCCAATCGGATCACAAATTATAGCAGGGGATGTACATAAAAGACGATAAATTTACGTGAGCTTATCCACTGATTGGTAAAGCCTGATAGATTCATTTCAGGAGCGTTGTGTCTGGAAAGCTGCACCGTGCTTCTCGATGTTCTCGTGTTCCATGAACGTTCTTGCCGAAAAAAAAAGAAACATTTAAAAGACAACGTTTTCACGATTACGGCACTGCCGAAAATTTTGCGCCAGCAGCGAAGTAGAATACACATGCTTACTGCTAGAATAGCTGTGTGGTGGCCTGGTTGAACTCTCTGCCGCCAGGTAGCGCCACCGTCCGATCACTGACCCGTTAGTCTGCTTGCTTGCACCGTGCTTGCGGACGCGCTAAAACTCCCTAGTGTCCTGTTCAGCCTCGCTGTGTGCGTTGTCTTGTTCACTCCTACCATGCGGCGTTTCTGAACGTCGAAGCCCTTTCTTGAAAGGAGGTGCCTCGGGCCGATCAATGGGCCGCATGCCTCGCAAGGCTAGACCCGCATGCAGCCTACAGCATTCTCCTCCTACGGTATGCTCGAATTGTTGGCTGTGGTTAAGTGGAGTTTTCATGTTTGGCGGTGTTTTTTTTTCTTCGTGTCACGTAAGCGTGATAGTACCTGCGGCAGACGGTACGAAACTTGCATAAAAAGAATTTTTTAAAATAATTATTGCTTGTCAGCTGTTTCGGTGTGCCCTACATAGGTGGTCTGAATTAATAAACGTTTGTCAGCTACGTCCTCACTTATGGTAAGTGTAGCTCGCTGTCAAGAAAAATACATTTTTACAGGTTCAATGGGACACTGCAGAGAGAAATGATTTCTTCGGTATCAGTAAATAACCCTGGTAGAATACCAAAAAACACCATTATTACCACGATAAGACAATTGGTGAGCCAGAAAAATCGCAAGAACAAATGACTGGTGGCGACGCCTCCTTGAAGTTCCAGCACCAGCACGCTGTGACGTCATGCATTTTGGCAGCGTCATCTACGATAGTTAATTCTTTAGCGGTAAAGATAGACTACACTGTTCCCTAAAGGAGCGCCAAAGATTGAACATAGCAAGTTTCGGGAACCTTTACTCGGCCAACGCGGCCTAAATACGAAAAAAGAAACACACTTTGAAATTTGTGCTGTCACATTGATGTACCACCGTTGGGGATTCAGCGCGAAATTCAAAAAACGAGAACTCTGATCCTCATTTTTTCTTCTAGTTATCAGCCTATTATTTCTACATTAGTGACAAGAGAGTTCTCGAAGAATGCTTTATCCGTCTAAACTGAGTAAGTGTTTTTATTTTAGTGGGCCTTTAAGCGCAAGGATGTTAGGCAACGAGTGGAATCACCTCTCGTGGCAACTATTGTAGAGCTCCGTAAATTCTTGAATGTCCTAGAATACTTTGTACAGCACGGAAATAATCGTTGTATTATGTTGTATCTTTGGTCTGTATTAATGAATATTAGTTTTGTGTGTTTTTCTCGTAGCTGTATACTACAAGGTGCACTTACCAAATCTTTTCAAGCATCTTTCGTATTTGAGTGTATTTCTTAGCTATAGCAATTAGGGTTTATTGTTTAAGTTTGAGGTTTACAGGATGTATTTTTATGTACAACTGTCGCGCACGCGCATACGTGATTAAAGAAAAAAGTCCGAAATTCACATTGTCTGTCTGAACACCTGTTAGCGAGCTTACATAGAACGAACAGATGTAAGCAGCCCAAAAAATACAACAGTAATTTAGCAAGGCGAAAGGCGAAGTAACAATGAAATACGGAAAATACATTATCATCTGATTTTCAGCAAATATGGCTCTACAAGCACAATAATTTAGTCGTACAAGTAAGAACATAGTAATATCGCAGTAGGAGTATGACGAAGGAGCAAACATTTCAATTCTTAACACAAAGTGAGACAATATTCGCACGCAGAACAAATTTTGAATTACGAATTTACTATAGCCGGTCCTTTTATAGGTCTAACCTTCCATATTTCACAACTGCTCAACAAGAGGAATACAACTAATAATAATAATAATAATAATAATAATAATAATAATAATAATAATAATAATAATAATAATAATAATAATAATAAAATCCGGCAGATCTCACGCCCTGTGGGAATCGATGTTATGCGAAGCAGTGTGCGGGGAGCCTACCAAGTTGACGAAACGACCATGAGAGCACGAAGACGTAGGTGGCTCTTTAATGACCTACATGACACGCTTGTCATGACATTCATGTCATGAGTCCTCCGGAGTCCCTTTAGCTACACCTAAGAGACCTTAAGGTGAAAGCCTTTGTCGTGCTCATGATTATGACTTAGACCATCAACCTGTAGCCACTTATTGCGATAGCAATTATATGGACCCTCCAAAGCAGATTTCTGCCGTCGTCGTCGCCGTCGTCGTCGCCGTCGTCATCGCCGTGAGGTTCCGTATGACGTCAATGGAGATGAAATCGTTGCCGCGCGCCGAACGCTGTATGTGCGAGTGAAAGGGCGCGAGGGACGCGCGCTTTCACGGGGAGTGAACGCACGGCGGAGAACAAACGCGCGTTCTGCGCCGTGCTTCCTTAAGGGCTGCAGAAGTAGGCGTCTCTTTCCTCCTTTACAATCACCATATATGTAGAGCAAACGCGCCTTCTTCCGACGCGCGAAAGGCCGTGGGCGGAGGGGGGGGGGGGGAGGGGGAGGGATGCGACGTTTAGCTGCGGCACCAAGTGCCTATTTATATCAGAGGCTCCGGCAACAGTCACCAACGCTGCACGCATTTTGAGCGAACGCGGGCAAAACGCCGACGGCGTCGACAACAGTTCTGCGTGTTGCCGGTGCTGCTGCATGTCGAAGTTTATACAGCTGATAAAGTTACTATCATTACTCCGTATAGCTCTCTACAAATTTGCTATCGCAATTGATGCTTCGCCTTTCAGGTGAAACTGCGAGAACTTTTTTCTTCACTTAGTACCACATCCGAACCCATTCCATTGGTTTTTGAGTGTTAATATTTTATCACTGAGTTGTTCTAATTTTTGCTGCGTCATGGTCATGATTATGACTTTTATCACAATCCTTTAGTGTTTACTTCAATGAGTACCCATTCCGAACCCATGTCAGTGGTTTTTGAGTATTAAACTTTTTTCGCTGAGTCATTGTCATTTTTGTTGACTCATGCCCGCGATTATGACTTCTACCATTTTCCTTTAGTGTTTCCTTCACTTAGTACCCACGTCCGAAACCATTTCAGTGGTTTTTGAATGTTAATCTGTTTGCGCTGAGTCATTGTCATTTTTGCAAAGTCATGCTCATGACTATGAATTCTACCAGCATCCTTTAACGTTTGTTTCAGTTAGTACCCACGTCCGAATCCATTTCGATGTTTTTTGAGTGCTAATCGTTTTCGCTGGGTCATTGTCATGACCTACATGACACGCATGTCATGACATATCATTTATGTTCGTCATATACTCTTGTCACAGTATGCCAATTTTGGTACATAGCAAGTTAACGAAACGACCATGAAATCACAAAGACGTAGGCGGCTAGATAGATACTGTCAAAGTAGCAAATCTTCGCCAAGAAATGCTTTGCATTTAATAATAATAATAATAATAATAATAATAATAATAATAATAATAATAATAATAATAATAATATGGGACGGAGGAATCAAAATAACAACCAAACTGCCCCATTATTTCTTGAAACTCCTCATTTCTCTCCACAATGTACACACACCAGACTGCCGCTATCGCCAGCTGACCCCCCTGTGTACTTTTCCACCCACCTGCACGTACCACGTGTTGTGGTCGCGCAGCCAATAACGAATTGCTTTGAGTTCAATAAAGGGCGCGGTCAAGGCGACTTTCCCCATGACCGGCGCGTCATTTCTCGGTCACCAGGCCACGAACCATCGCCACTGGCCCTCCTCCTAGCTGAACTCTGCGCTACAACCCGTTCTCCCGGTCATTTGCGCTAAGCCCTGGAAGCTTTCCCTAATGCCCCTATAAATGATTACGCAGCCGCTTCGACGATATTTGCCGTGCGACAGCGACGCCACGCGCTCTAATGTAATGGCGCGCGCAATCAATGCCCACAGAGTCGATGTAGCGGGAACTCCCCTAACGATCCGGGCCGCTTTTCTCTCTCAGTGGCTGATCGTCATCGGCATCGACGGAGAATCGTTAAAGCCTGGAGCGAAAGGCAGCCTCCCAAACTCCTCCTCCTTCCACGACCGTTTCTTGTTCTTTCATTCATTTCCCCCAGCTCAATTTTGTCCCCGTGCTTTCTAATAGCTTATAGGATGCTGCGGGATAAGTGCACCCTGCGTTGAACGCTTCCCAGATAAAATGCGCTGCGAGAAAAAAAAAGAAAAATAAAAAAAAAAGCAGTCGCTGGTCGTAACGTAATTGCGTCCGGAAACACCACTGCGGCAAATAGCGCGCTATCAGTTTGTTCTTTGTGAAGGGTATTCCTGGGGGACACGTTCTACCAGGAGATGCAGGCTGGTATCGGCGAAGGGAAAATCGTTTTTGGTTCCATAAGCGTGTACGGCAGATTGCGGACGCCCAGTTAATTGGGAAGGGTGGACGGTACGAGTCATTGTTTAACTGTTCAAGAAAGAAAGAAGAATTACGACTATCGCGAGCTCCACGCTCCTAACTGTCCGTCTCGGGAACAATTTCGGCTAGACCTGACTATGACGAAACGCGAGGGTGTGCTGAGGCTCTTTGAAAAATGAATGATCGATTAGAATAATCTTTGGCAAACGACCGAACGCAAGCTGTCATTTAACTGCCCAGCTTACCTGGTTTAAGCGCGTGCTAATGACACTCAATACAGGCTGATAAGGAAATAAGCAAGAAAGGAAGCGTGTAGAGATAAACAAAAGTAAAAGGGAGCGACAAATAAAGTAAATAAAAGAATTGCGGAGCAACAGGGTACTCAGTTCTTGGAGAGCTACGTTTCCAGAACTTGCTTGACGATCTTGTTTGACGATCGAAAACAATAAGTGCTTAGTACTTTTCCGCATTAGCGTTCGGCCGTGGAATAAGCCGAACGCGTTTTTGCCATTAGAACATCTTACAAAATGCCGCCAAGCAACTTAGCCCTGTAATGGCCAAACCCGGTTCCACATCGAGAAAGTCGGGACAACTTGTTCACCTTCATTTCTGGCCATTGAGAGTACGTTTGTGAGAAAATAAAATATGAAATGTTATTTTAGTAAAAATAAGTATAAGAATTAATTAGTAATTGGTTTGCTTAACTATGTACAACAGGATACTGGCTCCAGCGTGTCAAATGCGCTAGTAGAGGCTATGGGTGGAGTTTAACGGCGCTTAAATTAGAATTGCCAGTAATCAAGCGCATCATTCAATTCTGCGACATCGCGTGCCCAAACCACGATCTGGTTACGAGGCACGCCGTATAATGGTGGACTGCGGACCAGTTAATACGATGACCCACCATGACCATACAAAGCCAATAGAAAATGAAGCCAAGGCAAGCATGCGTGAAATTAGCGACGGTTGAAATTGAAATGTTGAAATATAAAAAGAAATCTTTCTTTTTGTTTTCAAACCAGAACAAAAAAATTTTTTTAGTTATCCTATAAGCAAGCGTGGTCACGTGCCAAGAGACGCTTCAAAGACGACGACAAAATGATGCCGAAAACATGGAAGCACGTGCACTGCGACACTCGCATGGTCCGCAACAAGGATGACACCTCGTTGCACGTGCGCTCGCGACGTTGAAAGAAGAAGGAATGAAGAAAAATAACTAACAATAAGCACGTGCCGCAAAAGAACGCTCGGCGAATCTCGAGGCGAGCTCTAAACGACACGTCTTCCGCCATCTTCCGCTATGTCAAACAGCAGACGAACGAGAGTCTGCGAGAGCCCGCCTGACGTCTCCTTCTGGAGCGCAAGCCTTCCAGTGACGCAGCAGCGTCGGCTTCGTGGAACGCCAAACTGTGGGCTCGCTGTGTTAGGCAACTCCATATAGACTGCAAGAGACGCATGTGAAATTTGATTAACTGAAGTAGGCTATACTTGCGGACAAATTTCTGTGGCAATGAAGGGAAAGCTACGCGCGCGTGGATGCTGCACGTGTGTTACCGCGCCTAGTCCGGCAGCGTTGTTTGGTTGTGCTTTTGGTTGCTCGGAACAGACGCTGAATCGACGCAGCTTCCATGTGCGACGGTTTCGCGTTTGCCCAGACGCGGAACGGAAAAGCCGCAGCAATAAGTGAACTTCTGAACTCAATGGTGTGTTCTGTTTTATTTAACTGTTGCTAATAAGCTGTTTATGTTTTCTCTTCCCCAGCATAAACCAAAGTGGATTAAAACGCGGGACTCTTTGCAGAAGCGCTCTCACCTGTGCGCACTTTGCCTCCGTAGCTTTCCCTTCATTGCCACAGAAAGCTTTTCGCGAGAATAGGTCACTATTTGTCGCCTCCCCGTTTAGAAGGGGATGCCAATGGAAATCATCACCAGCAGCAGTAAGCGGGAAATACGGGGATGGATTCTTTAACTTTTCAGCTTATCACACGATCACACGTGCCCTTAACCGTGCCTTCAACGGTTTATACAGCTGTATAGGATGGCTGCTTTGAATGTTCTGCCCTGCAAAGTTGTTTCCGAAGCAATAACCAGAATGAAATCTCCATTGTCTGCCTCTAGTCGCTAACGAGCGACGGCCAGTAAATGGAAGCTTTCCGGATGGATTAGTAGCACGCAATGGGCCCTTGTTTCCTTCTGAACACGCAGCCGGATCCCGTTACTGACCCTCTGACACAAGCCCTAGCCTTCTCTGCACTTTCCACGAGGAGCAGACAGAAGCTTACAGAACCTGGGGAGGTTCTGGTAAGTGTCCACCTAGTGGACATGTCCATTTCGTCTGCTGCTGAAGTGCAAATTGGCTGTGGCGCGTGGCTCCTTTTGAAGCACACCCCAGCCCAGGCAATCAGAACTTCAACAGAAGAAGAAATGGGCATGTTGACTAAGTAGACTCTTACAGAATACCTCCCCTGCTCTCCCGGCTGTTACACGCGAATACAAAGGGCCCTGTTGCCACTCTTGCAGTGCTCTTGAGCTAAGGCCACGTGGGTTCACAGCAGTCCAGAGGCCATTATGTCGACTCCCAGAGAGCTCTCATTCAAAAGGTCGGACGTTCAGCATTATAAACCCTTACATGAACATGCTAGACGGTTGGTATATCGTTTTTTACCCCTCAATCTAATCTCTTTCCTACAGCCCTTGTGTCGAAAAAGATATGTGGAACAAACAGCACTTTTTTTTTTTTACAGAAGTCTCATTTTATTAAACAGAAATAGTTTCGCGTCAAAATACTTCCTTTGCACGTCTGGGTTGCTTTTCTTATTTTACAGATTTCTTACAACGTAGCCAATACGCCGCTTCACCATTCTGAAGTAAGTTGCGTGCGGAGCAAAAAGGCAGCCGCGCAATAGTTCATATACGAACGCATGCGCAGTCACGGCGCATGCCGTGAAGAAGAACCTGCAATAGTCATCCATGTCAGTTTACCCTTTCAAAACCAATCTTCTCGTCGTACGTGTTCGACGACAGACAACCACTGGCCCTCAGCCATGCGGTACGGGCGTGTCGTCCTTAGTCGAAACAAGCACACGCCGAAGGTTTCACCTCAGCGGCTTTTCAGCGGCGCCCGGGAGTGCCAAAAACCAGGGGCGTAGGTGAAAGCTGGAGGAAGGAGCGGGGACGTTCGGCGCCTGTCACGACAGCGACGCCCCACCCCAGCGCCGCGGTTCCAAGCGCCTGTCACCAAGTCGACGACTTTCGACGACAGGCGAGACGTCGTCATGCACCTCGGAGGGCCGCCTCTATACTCTTGCCCTTTCCACAGTTTTTTTTTTTCTTTTTTACTTTCCGTTCGCTAGAAATGCGGACACTCGTGGGAAGATTTTTGCTCTTGTGTTAGCCACGTATACTTTTTGTTTCCGATCTTCGCTCCGCTGACGGTCCGTGACGCAAGTTGCGTGCACTAATGGTAACAGATTAGATAGCTTTAGCTTGACCATCTCCACCGCCGCTTCCGCTACCGCGCAGCGGTACAGGGGTTAACAGATGCCGAAAGGTTACAAGGTAACTGCTCAGATGGCCACACAGGCAAGGTAATTCCACACAGGCGAGCGCGCAGCTACTTCGAACGCCGTTTCACGTTCTTTACCAACAGACTACAAAGCCTGCTTGTGTCCCAGACTGCGCCAGGATCGCTGTCGCACAACATAAATAGCGATCCTATCGGTGGCGCTATGGAGGTTATCCAAGAGTTACACGCGTATGGCTGAATCTTCCTGTTCTGGATGTCGCAGGTCGAGAGTCACCGGCGCAGCTTGCAGCCATGCGGCGCCGTCGGAGCCTCCAATTGCTGGGCTGGCTCCTGCTGGCCGCGGTGGCTACGCTCGCGCTGCTGGGCGCTCCGCCGTGGCCCTCCGGCGGCGACTACTCGTCGACGGGCTCGGCGCCGGCCGAGCTGACGCGCCACCCGTTCTGGACGTACGACCCGGTGCTCCAGGAGCCGCGCGACGTCCGTCAGCTGTGCTCGCTGCCCGTCGTACACCCGCTCCACCCGAGCGTGTGGCCGCACCTCAAGCGCACCGTGCCCATACATTGCAAGGTGAGTAGTAGCGCCGGCGTCGAGTATATGACGCCTGGCAGGAGACGACGCTTCATGTAGAAACCGCGCAACCTGTTGAACATTACGACGAAGATGGCGAGTGATTATGGTGACGATATGCATGTGCGAGTGACGAAAACCACCTGTAGAATCGTTTGCCGAGTCATCTACAATTCGCCACGCAGGAGGATTAGCCTATTGATCTGGTCTCATTTTAGTTACTGTCTTTCGTGTAAACATTTGTGATAATCTCCACCTCACATATATCTGAAGTGTTTTATGTCCTCTCTCTTTCTCTCCTTACACACACACACACACACACACACACACACACACACACACACACACACACACACACACACACACACACACACACACGCACACGCACACGCACACGCACACGCACACGCACACACACACACACACACACACACACACACACACACACACACACACACACACACACACACCACAACAACACAGGGAAACATTGCTTGCAACCTACACGTAGCAGAGTCGCTGAAGGGTCATAGTGCTTGCCAACTTCTGGCTTTATGTTAGGTCTGTTTTTTTTTCAATCTGCTTTGGTTTCTCACACCCAGGTACGGCAACCGTGGCTGACATTCGTGGATGTCCGAGGAAACCTGCGTTTCAACCACAGCTCGGGGTACAAGCTCAGTTCCCTGCGCTGCTCGTACACCCCCGCAGAACGGGACGGAGACGACCGAGTCAAATATGGAGACCCCGTGCCATTCACTCGCGACGGCACGCCCCTCGCGCACGACGTGGTCTACGTTTCATGCCGGAACTACTTCGAGATACCCATCTACTCCAACGTCCACGCAGTGCTGCGCATTCCAAATGCGATGCATCCGCAGGGTTCATTGACCTCACCACCGCCGCAGGACGTCTACGGTGGGAAATCAGCGTCGCCGCCATCCGACAGACACGATCGTCCAAGCGTCTTAGTATTTGGCCTTGACTCGATCTCGAGGCTATCGATGATGCGGCTACTGCCGAAGACTTACGCCTTCCTCACTGATGTTCTCGGTTCCGTCGTCTTTCGGGGAATGAACAAGGTCGGCGATAACACCTTTCCCAACCTGGTCGCGCTGCTGACCGGCATGGAGGCCTACACGCAGCTGAAACATCCAGGCACGAAGGGCAAAACATTCGACGACGTCCAGTTCATCTGGGACGATTTCAAACGCGATGGATACCTGACACTCTTCGCCGAAGACTTTCCCGAGTATGGAGTCTTCAACTACCTTGCGCGTGGTTTCAGGGATCCGCCGACTGATTTTTATTTTCGTCCCTACTGCCTCGCCATGGAGAACTCGTTCCTGGCGAGGACGAGCTCGAACCTTTGCTACGGCAACGTTCCCAAGCACAAGCTCCAGATTGACTACGTCCGGCGGTTCATCGAAGTCAACAACGGGTCGCAGCCCTACTTTGCCTTCTCATTCCTCGTCGAGATAAGCCACGAGTACATGCAGCAGGTAGCCGCGGCCGACGAAGACATTGTGCAGTTTCTTACTGAACTCCGGGATCGTGGCCATCTAGACAACACGTTCCTCTTCTTCCTCTCCGACCACGGGCACAGGTTCGACTCCATCCGCGAGACCTTCGTGGGCAGGCTCGAAGAACGGCTGCCTTTCTTCGCCGTCAGACCGCCTTCCAGATCGTCATGGCTGAAGCAGGCTGCACCGAACAGCCACGGCAGTCCCGCCAGCGACTCCGTTTTGGCGGACAATTCGCTCGCGGAGTCTGGGACGACGAAATCTCTGTTCGAGGCACTACAGTCGAACGCCGGTCGACTAACGACACCTTACGACACCTACGAGACGTTCAGGGACATCCTGTTTCTAGGCCGCGACGGGCGTTTCGCGGACAAACCCAAATCTGACTATGGCGTCAGCCTGTTTCGTGAGATTCCTCTCAGCCGAACGTGCGACCTTGCGCGGATTCCGGAGCAGTACTGCTCGTGTGACGCCGAGGAACCGATGGAGCTGTCCAGTAAGATCGTCGAAAGGGCGGCGCTGGCGCTTGTCGACAAGGTCAACAGCCTACTTGAAGTGGGCCTCGGGAACATTTCGTCCCGGTGCGCGCACCTCACGATACGCAGGATTCAGGACGCGCGCGAGGTGTTCAGTAGTGTCGGAAGCTCGTCCACGTCGCCGCCATCCGCGAGTTCTCCATACCCTACTAATGTTGTGGGGCACAAATTCACCAACGTCGGCCGCCATTTTGCCAGCGTGCGCAGGGTACGCGTCACGGTAGTCGTACGACCCAGCGATGCCATGTTGGAGGGCCTGCTCCTCATGCGAGAGCACGAGCGGCCCGTCGTCTTCGACGACGTCAGCCGCATAAACAAATACGGCCGTCAGTCCTCATGCATCGAGCACCAGACGCTGAGGAAGTACTGCTACTGTATTCATAACCAATAACCGATGTCGCCTCGATTACTTGAGAATGCTGTTTCTGAGGAGGAAAGCGCTGTCTCTACAGAACCTAGAGACCAAGATCTTGCTTGCTCATTTTGTTTTGTTTTCGCCACTAGCGTAGCGTTTTGGTGAACGTTTCTTTGACAGGGACGCGAAACTGCCAATATGTGTGATACCTAACTGATCATCGCCCGCTCGCAACGCGTGAGGCTGTTACGTCGCTTATCGTCAAGAACTGATATATTAAGGGCTTAAGACTCTACCAAGGTGTTTAATATTAGAGTTTATACTTGCCATATTTATAACAGTTTGACTGGTCACGGAGAATGAGTGAGTATTGAAGGGTGCTTCGTTAATTCTTGGGCGAGTCATATTCCATCTGAATGAGTGGTGTAAAATAGCCGCTAACTCGTAGTTTTCGTTTGGTCAAAGCAGATGCAATGCGATGTAAAGACGACTGACCGATTTCGATAACCGAGACGTGATATTTCCACAGCGCGCTGCCAACAAAAGCGTCGCACTTGTGAGTCACTTCAGGAAACAGATCTAACTTAATGCAATTCATCGTTGCGCTGAGCTTGCTTGCAATTGCGCTTGGCACAAGCGCAGTGTCCGCATGTTTCTGCCTCTCATGTGGTAGGTAACTCGAATATTCGTGCCGTAAGGGATTTTGGAATTTATTGACCACGTGCAAAGTTATTTTCGAAGAGTAACTTCACCTCAGGTGGCAATGAAGTAACCGAGAGTTTTTTGAGAAATAGGTCTTTGTACATTTGAAATGTTGCTGTATTGTTCAAGAGAACAAAAGCCAGTACGAGATCCTTGCTGCGTAAATTGTTGAAAAAGCGAATACTTCTACTTCACTTCTATTGTGGCAAACCTGACCGTTTTTAGGATGATGCGGAACGGAAAGGTTTATTGTCTCACTTTGGCGCCTGTTTCTACAAATATTTATAGCGATGCGATGTTGAACTGAATTAGAAACGGTCCCTAACGCACGCTACTGCTGATTACTAGATTGCGTTTGGCGCAAGCATGGACAGCTCATTCATTTTTGACAAGCGGTTCTAAGCTAAGGCTTAGAACAGATTCCTGATCATTGTGATGGTCGCTTGATGGAAGCATCTGCAATGCTTCCCTAGCTATTATATCGGGGCTTTTGTCAGTTTGAGCTAAACGCTTATAGCTAATTTAAAATGCGTGGTACCTGTCGCATTGAACAGGAAACATAAGAATAAACAAAGCCGCTCAACAGACCACTCATAACGATCGTGTTATACACCGATGTAGGTTTTGCGCTTCGAACATAGACCACTTTGTTTAGTTCAGTGTGCAGACCTGTTGGCTTTGGCGGGATAGCGCAGAGGAACTGTGCTGGGGCCACATGCATCATTTAAGTTAAATGTGTTTGAAACATACACTGATGGATCCACGATGTGAGTGCTTCCTGAAGAAGATGCAGATCCTGCTCACTGGGTATAAGTGTGCCGACTTCGAGCACTGCAGAATGCACTGACATGTGAAATGTGTGTTTTTTGTGCATTTGCGAGGAGACTTGACTACTGACTTCATCGATGGACATCTTCTGAAGTGTTGTTTCGGGTTAATCGTCTCAAGTAACTCCTGGACAACTGACTTTTAAATTCTTTTTGACCGTTTTCTGCGAAGAGTGCAGCGCGGTGCAGTGCATCGCGTATTTGTGTGTCCGTGTGTGCAATGTTTCAACAAGCGATATTATTGTCTTTTGGCTTGTGGATCGCTGGCGATCCCGAACATTGTCAACTTTGTTCTCTCTGCTTCACGTGTCTTGTCCGTTTATTTACAATGCTGACAGGCATCAGCAGTTTGAACAGTGATTTTCTTTCCTGAGAATCTGGTAGGTGTGAATCCCATAACTTAAACAATTTTGTGTGGAGAGAACCGTGCGCGGCAACATTCGTTGCCCCCTTTCCCACGTCTCCTGGAACGTGTGAGTGTGCCTATTTGCTGGATAACTTTTGCTTTCTTTTCTTGGTAGGCCCACTTTTTTCGTGGTCCTGCTTCGTTCTGCGTGCATATTCGTGTGCATATTCGTTGTGCGTGCAACTGCTTGCATATTAATGCTTCGGTTCTCGGGCCGTGTGTGTCGCGACTGCGCTTTTGACCCGCACTTTTTTGCCCACTTCGTTAGAAGGTAGCATGGGCGTCGACATAACGCTACCACGTGACTTTCCCCGGCGAGCACATTCGCAATCGGGCCCTGCCTTCCTTGATTTCAGTTTGCAGAAACCGTTATGCTCAGTTCTCTTTAAACTGAAAGAGCACTGTCTTAAAAAACGAAAAAAAAAAAACGCAGTCGGTCTCTGCCATTCCGTGGCGTGCCACGACGTAAAAGTGACGCAGAAAGTGAGAAAAACTCGGGGAGAGCACTTACTCCACACGGCTGCCCTTTCCCTGTTTTCGCAATAGCGAACGTGCTTGTTCCTTGGCACAGTTTTTAGGTGCCCGCAACGCCTTGAAACCGCAGTTATACCAGTCATCATCAGGGTCTCCCGTTTCTGCTCAAAGCACAAGCGACCGCCTTTGACAAATCCTCGACGTGTTCAAGCTTGGCGCCTGTAAAATGTAGTTCTTACGACAAGCGACTCTGCACCTCGTTGACCACAATGCCTCGTGATGAAACTAAAACGAACCTAGAGTCCCAGTAGAGACACTACATGCCTCTCCGACCTTCACTGACGCCCCGGTTTTCTGGCCCATTTAATTAGGTCAGCCGCCGGATTTCTTGGGCCGACTACATCAGGCGTGACTTGCTCGTTAGCGTTAAGTGCCCGCAACGAATAAGTGGCCGATTCGCTGCTTTCTGGTTCTTTCTGACAGCGGGACATTGCGCTTACGGCAGGAGTTGATCGAAGCCGACAGTGCTCGTGTTCCATAGATGCGTGCGGTGTTCAGTTAGTTGGTTGATGACTTGAGGCTGCGGCATTGGGCTAGATGGCTCATGACACAGCACTTTGCGATTTGTGTTCATTTCTGTCAGTCTTCGTTTTCTGCACTGTTTACCTTTTAAAGTCATGTTTCACCGTTGATAACTACCTATGGAATATTTTAAGAGTTATCGTGAGTAGACTGAGGGGTTCACCTAAGATTATACACTGTGTCCTTTAGGGGAAGACCTACGAAATGAAAGTTCCTCTCGCAGTTACACCTGCTTGAGCAGCGATGCATGAAGCGGAACGCGCTTGGTCAAGCTCGACCGTAATGGGTAATTAACCGATGCTTATCAAGAACCTTGATTGTATGCGCCTTGAATTCAGTGGTTCTGTGATTCGCTAGTTCGACGCTTGTAGTAGTGAGACATGGTGGGATAACGAGTCACTATCACTTAAATCACGCGAAAGGTAAATGACGGCAGAGTCGCCAGTGGTGCAGTGTTTTGTACTATGATTACTAGCGGTAAGTTTGGCGCTAGAATTCTTACAAAACCGCGGGAATTGCGGCAGTACGCCGATACTTCTACCATTTGGAACGGATTCGTTTAAAAAGCACAATGACGCTTACTTTATTCCTCCAGTTTGGCTAAGGCTGTCTGTCGCCTGCTGACACATTCTTTTTAAAGCAGGTGTGTGCTTTGCATCCAAATTAGCGATCTTCAGATGTTAATGTACAGGGAATAAGAACGTCCTGACACTTTTGAGTGTGTGTTGTGCTAAATCTAGATGGCATTTGTGGAGGAACGCTCAACGTATTTGAATATTAGGCAGCTTTATTTGTGACGTACCGAAATTGATAAGTTTGTAAAAATCCGACGGCTAAATGAGACTTATTACTGCGTTACAAAAGCGATACGATTAGATGAAACCAAGAAACCAGGATTGAGTTCAGAGCCAAAATGGAGATGTTTGGACAAATCCTTGTAACGCTCATCATTGTCATGATGTATGAATCTCTGTACTTACGACACTGCAGGCGCCATACGGCCACATTTTGCTTTGGGTTGATTTGTTTCCTTTCCCCCTGACTCGTTCTCGCTGTCCAAGTGGTAAATCTGGCTTTACGGCTTAAAGGCGTAACCGACGTGGCAGGAATTGTGCGTCTATGCCTTTGAAGAGTGGCGTTTCATAACACGTGATCTATCGTTTCGGATACATGCATGGGGGGTGCAGCCGGGAGGGATTTTTTACATGGGGTTTCGTATTTATAGCCACTGTAAGTACCAGAAAACGTTGTTCTTTAACTGGTTATAATGGGCGTAAAATTTAACCTGAGATCATAAACTTAGTCTGAAGAAACAGATATCACAACGCCAAATGCGTCATTGTTTACTGATTTACGCTCCTTTCTTTCTCTATCTCTACTTTCCTGTCACTTTACCTCCCCCTCCCCTCTCTCCTAAGCGTATGGTAGCAAACCGGATCTTCCCATCTCGTTAACCTCCCTGCCTAACCCCCTTTCATCTATCTCTCTCTCTACGCTACCTGGAGAAATGCGCTTCAGCAAAGCTATTTTCTTCGGAAGCACAGCACCGCAAAGTGCCGCGAAAGAAAACGAACATGGCGTCCTGCTTATTTGTTTGCTTTTTTTCGCAACCGAAACGTTTGCTGCGAGACGTCGAACTTTTGAACCATTTACCAGGTAACCTGGTATTGACTGCTCTCTGGGGAAGGCGACTGGGAGCGACGGCTCTCGTGAGGTTAAAATGACGTCAGCGCGACGAAATGAATGTTTTTTTTTTACCTGTTTAGACTTTCTGCCGTTGTGGAAGCTAACGAATGCTGGCCTGAGATATTGGTTTTCCTGCGTGCCAGTCGAAAAAAACTTCATATTTCTGACAAACGACCTTCTATAAAGACAGCCGAACTCCCGCCCTTTCGGCAGCAAAAGCAAAATAAAGCACGACTGCCAGGTTTGACCGAGAACGGGAGGAGAATTTTCAGTTGGTCTGCCATAAATTGCATTTCCATCTACCGAAAACGAACACCTGCCGTCGACCGAGCCTGTCAAGCCGCTTATCAGGTTACCCACAGCGAAGAAAGTTTTTGCGAATGGCTGTTGTCGAGCTTCTAAATTGCCAACAAATAGTATAGTAAATGGTAACCTGATAGTCGTTTGAAAATTTCCACTGGAACACTCCACTGCATAGTGTACGCAGCGATTACCACTCTACCGAGTTCCCTCGCATGTATGCACGGCTGTCTCATTCAGTTTTCTCTGCTGAACAATCAGTTCGGATGATGGTCACTTAAAGACAAAGTAACAAAAACTAATGCTTTATGCTGAAAACGTAATACTGCCTATTACAATACGTTACTTAATACGTAACGACGTTTAAAATATCATCCTAGAAAATCTGAAAATCTTGGAAAGCGAACTCTTCTAGAATGGAATGGAAAATGGAATGGAAAAACTTTATTAAGGTCCTTCGGAACGTGCACTAGCCCGTAGCGGGCCGCTCCCACGTCGTGACAGAAAGGCCTAGCCTCTCCCCCACGCCGCGGGCCCGTTGGACTGCCCATAGTTGTGGTTCAATATCCGGACTACGTAGAGCAGCCTCCCATTTGAACACTTCTAGAATCCAGAAACAATAAAACTATTGAAAAAGGCTTGGAGAAAATGGGGCAAACTGCTTAGCAATAGTATCATTAGAAGTAAAATTAGGATGTTTAATTGCCAAAAGTGCAGCCACTTTGATGATGTTTTTTTTTTCAGTTTTCTTGAAAAGGCAGCCAGCGCTAGGAGTTACTCATGGCCAGGTACAGCTACACAGTGCCACGTGGCACTGTTGGCGTTGGATATCCAATTTTACCAGTCAATTGAATCCAACTAAATTAAATATCTGCTTGTTAATGAAATGCTGTGGATCCCTCAATAGACACCTGACGGCTGGCCTTACGGCAGTTATACGGTATATCTTTGGAAGCATGGATAACGATGTGTATTGTTCATCAGTTTCAGTTCGACAGACACTCTGCATACATGACGGGGCATGTATATGTAAGCCCATTTTTTCGTGTGTTCCGTGCCACGGTAATATTCTTGGTGTTGTCATTAACGCTTAAAGAAATCCTGAAACGTATTAGAGAGTATTGGAGAGAAGTGCCGAAACGGGCTTCCGGAAAGCATAAAAGTGGCTGTAGGGTACAAATTAGACATCACGGGAAATTAAGAATTTGGGTAAGAGGGAAGCATTAGATCAGACATAAGAAATACTGTTGATGTTACCGTTGTAATTGAAAAAAAAGAAGGAAGAAACAGAAAGAATTGAGAAGGCGCTAGCAACTGCCTCCAGAAAGCATAAAAAAGGGCACAGCAAATGAAGATAGAGCTTAGACAAAAAAAAAAAAAAAAAACAAGGAAGACAAGGAGAACTTTCAGATGGCGACCGTAATAACTCTACGAGCTTCTTGGTAAAAGCGCCCTGTGTTGTAAACTAACTGGAGCGTTTACCACGTCACTGAGTCCTCATTGCATCCCCCTGTTTCGAAACAAGTAGCTTTTGTTTTCTAGATCATACTTAATGACGCAGAGTGTTGTCACCTACATAACGAATCATTAAGGCATCATCTATACATGTGACGCTTGCAGAGCCTCTCCGCATATTTCGCTACTTTGCATATTTCGCTACTTTGCATACTTACCACCGCGCCTTTCTTCAATCGGTAGCTCCGTAGTTAATCCTTGAATATTATTATGTATTCTTCATACTTACGTGGAAGTATACACCGAAATAGTATATATACCCAGGTTGAACATCATATATATATTACCAGGATGTAGGCAACGGGTTTTTAACAGCAGAAGTTATTTTGAGAGGAGCCCTGGCATTTTGCTGCAGTTTCAGGGCCCTGTATAACTGCCACGAACAATCACCTGTGACAATTTCATCGCATTTCTTCTACACTTAGGTTAGAGCATGAAGTTCTTGGAAGAGAAAAGCGCGTAAGCAAAAGAACTAGCATAACAAAGTCGGTCGGAGTACTGAGATGCCTAGTCAATGGGAATATTCTACAGAAAAGAAAGCAGTTGCGTTTAAAAACGAAGCTGGCTATAATGTTAGGGTTGGGGCAGAGTGAAATAATTCGGACAAATAAAAACGCATGCCAGTGTTTACTATTGTGAGTGCTTTTGTTTAAAGTAGGTTCAAGGGCTTCGTCTTCACCATGCGTACAGGAGGGCTTATGAGGACAGCGAACCGTGATGTTAAGGTACCAGATTTGGCACTGGATGCACTCTATTCTATGCTTAGAAAGGGATTATGAGATGCTGTAAGCGTTGCCGCAGCCTCCACGCTATTGCGAACAAGAATGTTTTCCAGTATACCCAGCGATTTTGATGAAAATGTTGTTAGATTTAGAAACGAGTGAACAAGGTCATTTTTTTAGGCGGAATTAATTTGGGTTGGCAAAATACCGCCACATCACGCCAGAAATACTGCCAACAAGTCTGCCTGTGTGAGGTGCGAGTAAAAGTGCTGAAGTGTAGAGGAAGGCGGCTGGAGGTTGAAATAAACGCTTCATGGGTGGAAGGCTAGGTAGGCAGGGTAATAAGGACCACAAGAAGACAGAAATAGCAAGATATAATGAAGACTGTGATTATGAACCGTGCCTGTAGCTTCAGATCGAAATTGACATGCTTGTCACGTGGCGTCCTTGCGGAGTGATTTTTTCTCGGTGCTCCACATTGCATGCTCGATTGGCTCAAACTGGCTACAATGAAGGACCACATCACATTTTGCTGGCTAAAGAATAGAAAACATGACTGAATTTTCCTGCATGCAAAAAGAAAGAAATTGTAATGTCGTCTGCACAATACAGATTAAAATTACAACATTGCGAGTTGCCGTTTATAAAGTGACATGTGAGACCAGCCGGCTGAGCGTTAGGACGGCGGGTAAAGTGTGACTTCATTACTTCCTTCATTGCTTCACAGGAGCTCCAGGTGAACATGCTTAAAAATGTGGTCAAAAATAATTATTTTTGTCTAAAGTATCGGGTCTTCATTAATGCAATGTCATAAATGTGAGCAAAATATTTATATCGCACAATATTTCTTAGGACAGAGTGTTTCATAATTTGCATTGAGCGTCTTAATTTAGTGGAAGCTATAGAAACATTCTTGATCATCATGGACGTCGAGTAGTTCCAAGTATGTAAGCCTGCTTTCTTCGCCGGCGCGTTCAGTATATTGTATGTTCGCTATTTAGGAAGCGGCAGTTTCGGTGGAGACGTTTAGAAGAGATGCTACCACTTTGGGCGATGCATATTACAGAATATAACGATTAATGCAACATACTTCCGATTTCGTTCGCGTAAAGGCGTACCTTCCTGCAGGATGACAGGGGTCAGCTGAAGAACGACTAAGTAAGAAAATGGCGTGCCAAACTGTATAATAACGGACTCGAGAACACGTAAAAGCTAGCTGAAGAACATTTGCTTTCCTTACCAACCGTAACTTATGGCATAGCACTGCGTTCGAAGTTCCATGGCTAAATTTTTCACACGCTAGTGGCGTCATACACTGTAATGCACACCATTATCACCGTTATTCGCACATTTCGGTGTGGTTTTATTCCGGTGAGGACCGTTGTAGTTTGCGGCTTACGAGCGCGAAATTATCTTACTAAATTCCCAAGCGAACGTTGTGCTAAAACCGATGCTTCGCCAATATTTACCAGTTCATACACGCCTCCTCGTGAAAAAAAGCAAACAGCAGCGGCGTTGTTGGAGATGCTTGTTGCTAAGTACGCTTCAGTGCAAGATTGACCTTTCTGCTTGCACACCTCGATGACGCGGTTGAATATTTTTATTACGGTGTTGCAATGCAAGTTTAACAGGTCTATGAAAGCAGTTTTGCCTTTGCAATGCTTACATTTGCATAACCGTGATGTTGACAAGATTACACCTAGCCATTTGAAGAAGACGTCAAGGAACATTCCAAATACAAACGAAATTCTGGTTATGAGCGTGTCGTGTATCTTTTTTAGGGGAAAATATTTCTCGCACCGTCAGAACTAATAGACCTATGAAAACTAACTTGTGGCATTAGCTTGAAGTTCTGGTCACTTCCACAGAATCTTGCAATACTTTCACGTTTTGTTGTGACGGTACAATGTATTTTATGACGGGTATTTCTATTACGACAAAAATTCTTGCCGTGGCAACAGCTAAATGCCGGTGTTAATTTCTTAGGAAAAAGAATTCTGTCGTTGCAAAAAAAATGTTCTCTTGTGTTTAGCGGCTGCCTAATCTTTGCGCGCTAACCAATACGGTTTATCGCATTGATTAAAAAAAAACCTTTTTCGTGCTTGGTGTGTAACGGTCTAATGTACATTGTATGCGTGAGTTGCAATAATGCGCATTGACTGCGCATGGACGTTTCTGAAATGAAATAAAAAAACTTTTTACATACACGCTGAAAATGCAAATGCCAATCTACAACCGACGGTGACATAACCGGCGCATCATTGTTGGCTGGCACTAATTAAGCTTCCTCCCAATATTTACACTTATAAACAAACTGAAGTTTAGAACCGGTGCATGATGTAACAATATAAACGTATGAAGTTTGAAACATCAGCGGACGCGAAAGTGAAATGTTACAGCTGCGCTGCTTGTTTATGGCTTCAATGTTTAGAATCCTTAGCCGAGCGTGTGGCCAAGCGATTTTCAGTGACGTCACAGCAGTGTTACGTAACACGTCGACGTGCCTGTTCGCCGTGCTCTGCGCCCAAATTTTATCGAGATTGTCGCCACTTGTTCGTGCTGTCGCTCTGGTCGCGCCTACGCAGACGTCGTTGCGTTGGCACATTTTTTGCGGTTCCTCCCTTGGACATATACGACCTATGCAATGCCGAACAGCAATATGTGTATGCCAAGATTGTGCTCAATAAAAGCACCCTTATATTCCTTACAGAGGCTGCCTGCTCTCGACCACTTTGATCTCTTTGAGATGCATGTTAGGGTTTCGAGGCCAGGAACGAACAAAGCTTTACCTATGGCATAATGTTAATTTGCTGATGCACGCTAAATGCAATAATGCTGTTGTTATACGACTACAAAACCACATCAATTAAGTTTTTGTCATACAAATATAAAAACATGATTTAAGACTTGTGCATCAGAAACATGAAATCTTTGTTTGCTAAGGCCCTGGAACACGTTGCAGAAACTGGAAATCGTAAACCTAAAAAGAAAACGCAGACATCCAGTTTGTTTAGTTTTCCAAATATCGCACATTTGTGAAGTTGACGTGTTCGACTACTTGGAGCACATTAAAAATAATCCTAAGGGTTTTGCATGCCAAAACCACGATCTGATTATCAGGCACACCGTAGTGGAGGCCTCCAGATTAATTTTGGTCACCTGGGGTTCTTTATCGTGCACCCAACGCACGGTAAACAGGTGTTTTCTGCATTTCGCCCCACCGAAATGCGGCCGCCGCGACCTCGTGCTTAGCAGCGCAACACCGAAGTCGCATAGGAACTACGGCGGGCTTTCGAAGAACTTAAGTCTGATGCCTAGCATATTGCTCGGCACTCGTACCTTGGCTTGCTGCGAAATTGACGTAGCCAAAGCAACAAGTGTGCGTAAGATTTATTGTAAGATTTCGCTCTCCTTTGCTTTGTGGGAACGCTGACGTGAATATCGGATAGGATCCAACCGTGGGCAAAGAAGAGGACGGACGCGCGATCTACGGCTGGGCGCCCTTGGGCGCGGCTGGCCGAGGCTGTAGCCTGCTGCCGTGGACTGCGGGACCGAGGCGTTTTCCCACATTGGCGCCCAACGTGGGGAGCCAATGTGGGCTCAGGGCCGTGGCTTCAGAGCCAGTGACCAGCTGAGGCTCTCAGAGACGAAACGGACTGCGGGAGACAAGCAAAGAACAACCTTTACTGTCGAAAGCCCCAGGCCAACTGCTGTCCACCCTCCTGATCCCGCTCCGCCCTGAGGCTCGGTGCGCGTGGCACTGGCGCGTGAGCCCAGCTCCGATGATGATGATTGCGCACAGCGGCGCTGCCATGCGGCCGACATCCCCACAGCTTGAAACTATCTATGCAGAGTGTTTTATTCAGGACTGACAGAGTGACTCCAACCGAATAAGGGAATTTGTTAGCCCGACGTTTCGCAGCCAATTCGACTCCTCCTTCAGGGGGTATTCTTCGGAGGCCACCCCCCGCTCTAGGTCACCAAAACATCTCGTTCCCCTTCCTCCCCCCCCCCCCAGCTACCCTTCAACAACGGCATTCCGGCGGGTAAAGCGCCCCCAGCATGAGTCATCTCAGCCGATCAGCACCGCCGCAGCCACCTCAACCTTTCGCCTTTTCCGTCTGTCAAGAACCAGGTGCCCTGTCAAGTGTCTCTCCACTAGTGTTGCAAATTCTAGAGAAATTTTCCTAGATCTAGGGAATTGGCGTCTTCTTTAGGGAAAAAGGAAAAGTGGTCAAAATCTGGAGAAATTTTCTGCTGAGAGCACATGGAGGAAAGAAACCACTGTCACGATCGAACTACAGAGGTCACGGCGTGTTTTGATTTTAGTGCCCGCTTATTACCTTCGCTTCGGAATGCTAAGTATAACTTAATTATAATCGTAGAGCAGTTCGGCGAACGCATATTGTCAAGTAAACGATAATGTGGAGATGCCCTGTGGCAGTTAACACAGATCACTCTTGCTGAAATATTGCCGTTGGTACCTAGCTGCGTACCTAGCCAAAGGAACTGTCGGTATTATGAGCGCAGAACCGAAGTCATCCTTTAAGAAATGTATTGAAAAGTACAAGTTAGCCGATGCAAATAGGTGGCGCCGTTGGGGCCGGTAAATGACAACTTATATCTGCTTTCATGTACGGAAGACACGGGCTCCTTGTGCTTTCTTGTCCGCAGAAGAGAAGCTCCACGGTCACGTCGTCGCGCACGTGCAGCTTCTCTACTTTTGGCTGATGTGCGTTCTCTTACTCCTGCATAGCAGTACAACGTAGAACTTTTACAGCCAAGCTGTGTATGACTACAAATTTACTGCGTCCGTGGGTTATACCATCGCCTCGACAAAGAAAAATATTCGCCTGTGGAGCTAGCGTAATGTTGAGTTTCTGCGTAACAGAATTATGGTTTCTCGTATGTTCAAATTACAATCCGATGCTATCATGTGTCCAGGTTGTGTGTAAGTCGTACTTTACGAATTTTGTGGCGCATTTTGAGAAGTTGATGACGCACTTGCATCAGAAAGAAAAAAAAAGACGTTGCAACGTGTGGCCTCCAAGTCATTCACAATAAAAAAATAACAAATAGTGCGCGAACGAGAGTGATTCTTATTTCATACAGCACCCTAAATTACGTACCACTATGCCTCAGAAAACAATTTCTAGCCCGGTCATGTTGTATGCGCACAGTAATGCAGTGCTCGCACCGGTTAGACAAAGCGTAATGAGCCGGGAAGGATGGATGCGCAACATTTACATGTCTTCTTAAGCGTTGGCGAAAGTTTCCTTCCGTTCACGCCGTCATTGTCGGCAACAAACGGCGAAACAGTGGCTCGCTGGACCGCGCGGGTGTCGTGAGATGCTGTTATAAACAGAGGAAGAGGAGGCCTCCATAGGCAAGCAATGGGCGCATCACCTCGTGGACAAACATGGCGGCACCCACAGGAGCGCGGTGAAAAGGCTTTACAGGAGCAACTTACAGTTAGGGGCCGGTGTGGTGAAATGTATGTATTCGGGTGGGGTGATTTAGGGATCGCTACGAGGCGGTGAATATGAAAAGGATTGTGGAACAAATAAAGTTTGGCTATGCATTGGAGGTAAATAACGTTCAAAACCCAGATACTTCTTTTGGAGCGGTGGCACTGACTTCACGAGAATAAGATGAGCGAATGAATGTGGCGGCACAATTTTTTACTGCTCAGAGGTAATCTACGAGGCGTACGTGCTTGAGGTGGGCACCATACGGCTGACAAATACTGTAGCTTGGAATGGATAAATGATTTAGCAAGTTAGTTCTGCGGAATCCAGCAAGGTACAGGAAATTTAATGAAAGGGAAACTTGTAATCCACCCGAATCTGAGAAACCCGGATGGGTTTCCTCTGTAGCTTCATGCTATATTCGCGGAGATGAGAAGTTTCCTCTATCAGGATAAATACATTGTAGACTGGAAAAATCTCAAACGCATATAATAATGCGCAACAAATGTATGGCACTTCGTTTCTCAAGTAGAAAAATGTCATCGCATCGCTTATAAGGCGAAAACTCCGTTGCGTTGACAAATTAGCGGACAGCTATACGAAGTAAGGATAGTAGTTTTATCGGCCGAGTAAGCTTGTAAACATTCGCTTACTAACTAAATTTTGAAGCATCGTGTCACGTGCGCACAAACAAACATGAACACATCCCACTCGATGACTGCGCACACTCGCTGTCAAAACGCTGGAGTGCGAAAGCGCGGTGCAGCAGTGAGCGAATTCACCTTCATGCTGCCTCTGGCTTCAACGCGAAAAAAGCAACGAGAACACAGCGCACACGAAGCTATCCGCACTCGGCGCACTCTGTCCCCATCGGAGATCACTTTCAAGATAGGACCCGCGCGGCCGCGCCATACGCTGCCACTGCCACTGCCACAGTAAAACGCCCCCTCTCCTTCCCTCCCTCTGGTGCCTTGCGCGCGACGGAAGACGGCGCGATTTCTTCCCGCTTTCCCCCCTAGTGCACGCGAGATTGAGCCACCATCGTCTGCTCACCCTCGCACTATTTCACTCGCACATACAGCATACAGCGCAAGCGACGATGTTATCGCCCTTGGGCTTTAAACGGAACATCACGGCGACGCCGACGGCCATGAGACGGCAGTTGCTATCGAGACAATTGCTATCGGAATAAAAGTGAGAAGACCGCGGTTGTTTGAGCGAGTGTTATCGCTTATTATTCAAGGAACAGCGCTCTGCACTGGGTGTGTGATACTCATGAACCGCCTGCCCACAGGAAGCGCACTTCTTTAGACCTAGACACCGACCCTCGCCGTATCAATTGGCTTTAGAAGCACTGCTCGGACCACCTATTTTCCTGAAGGACCGGGACTGTGCGACGAATCGAACCATCTCAGGAGGGTAAGCGTGTTGCGTAGCGACAGCTTTAGCGAACCTTCGTTTCCTTCCTACTAATCTTATCTACCCGTTCTCATTCCCAGTAGCTGGTAGAAATGAAATATTGGTTAGACGCAACTCATGCATTCCTTGGTTATACATTTTGAATAAACTTTTGTTAAACATTTTGGTTAAGCGTAAGCTTTATTTCGCGGCGGTCTGCGATCTCCCTTATCAAATACATCTAAAACGTAGAAACGCTCCCATGAGACAATAGTTCTACCGACTTTAATGACACGTGTTTTAACATTTTATAGCACATTTTCTAACAAATTGCAGCACAGGAAGCAGAATATTGATTTAATGCCTCATACTGCAGGAAACAGAAGTTTTAGTGCTTCGTTATTTTTATAAATATGTTTGAAAATACGCAAGCTTAAGAAGTATTCAAGCACGAAATTTATAAATCTGTAACTCGTCACGAAGAACCAATGTTGCATTTCTGTGAACTTCAGTTTTTAGGCCATTTAAAGCGGCCAAATTTCATGTATGAGTTGACAGCCTACGTCAAATCATTAGAATACTTACGCGAGTATTGCATCAGTCTTACTCATAAATTCGTGGTATAATTGACATCAGCGCATAATAAATCAGTTACGTGTCCGGTCTTGGACATGTTGTGATCTTCAAAATTGTGATACACTCGAGCCCTGATATATCGAATCTGAAGGGGATCCCAAAAAAGTTCGATATATAGGTAATTTCATATATAAAATAAGAGGCCCTGAGGCAAATGGCGGCTTATCGATTGGTGCGTCCGAGCCCTACTAAGTTACTGCAAGCAACTCGGACAAAAAAAAGCATATTTTATTTGCCTTCAAAAATTGCTGGATCACTTTCAGCTTCATTGCAAAGTCCAAGTTGGTTATTTTCTTTACACTTGTAGCAGTCATCGCTTGCTGAAAATGGCCTCACGAATGGGCACTCAACCAACACGACGACGCCACGAGAATCGGAAAGAAGGAATGTTGACGTTCGAGGTTGCACGCGGTCTAGCCGAACAGCTCGACGGGGCTCAACTGAGTGCACATTCTCTTCTCCGCCTCCAGGTGCCAGAAGACATAAAGTGCACAAACAAGTGCACTTTGAGGTCTTCGGCTTGGCGCCGCGTTCGATATATCGAATGTTCTGGTGAACGGGCGTTCTATATACGCGTGCACCAGCCTTATTCATTTGTGTGGGTTTTTCAAGGGGATATTGCAGCTGTTCGATATACACAATAATTCGTTGTAAGTGGGTTCGATATATCCGGGTTCGACTGCATTGCTATTTATTAGTGAGTTAAGAGCAAAAACCTTGGACTTTATGTGCCTGTGTGTGTTTCACTATTTCACGTGTAACTAATTGTGCGTTCTACGGCGAGTACACACAAATGTGAATGTGCACAAGCACCTGTCATCACACCTAATTACGATATCGCGCCCGGTATACTTTGGCGCTTGACTTTCATGCTTCGGGCGTCACCAGTTTCTAGATTCATTCAATTCGCAGCCATAACTTTTGTAATTCTGCGTCAGTCTGATACAAATTCTATTGCGCATTTAATAATGAGGTCCCGTATTCGCAAATAAAAGAAAACACACTGAAGCTAGAGTTATTCGTGAGAGAAAATTCCAACCAATCGTGATGTTCGACATACCGCTAGTGAAGGCAGCCTGCCATTGGCAAAAAACACTTACGCACAAGAAACTCCAAAAAATCAGCCCCGAATTCACTTGATCTGCGCAGCATTTCCGCGTTTCTCGAACACCTCCGCAAACGCAAGCACTTACTGCGCAAGGTGCCGGTATTAGCTCAAGAAAAGTGCCTGTATCCTGTAAATATATAAATAACCGCAAGGGTCAAGGGACCTCCGCGAGAGAAACAAGCTGGTACACTGAATAAACAGTCAACTGCAGAAAGAAATTAAAATCACAGCCTTCCGAACTTGGCAGCCAAAACACTGCTCGTGCTTCCACCTAGTGGAAGAAAGAGCAAACTGGCTCACCTTGGCACATGTCGCGATGGTAGATGGCGCCAAAAAGGTGTCGCGCTTAGGGAGCCTACGCATTGCATGTAGGCTCCATGTAGGCTCCCTAGTCGCGCATAGGGAGCCTACATGCAGGCTCCGTAGTCGCGTGCCATGTCGCACTGGGAGATGTGTCTACGCGCACGCTTCAAAAGTGTGAGCTTTCGTGAATGCTAGTAAATTTATATTTTCATTCGCAAATAATCCCATAATAAAACATTTTTGTGGCGCGCCCGCTTGTGGAGCTTTCCACAGTGATCACCAAAGGCAAGTGTGGTGTCCGCCGCTCAATTTCAGAACTGAATGCACGATCTCTTTTATTATTGCTTTTCGCTCAGTTTTGCTTACTTGCCTCGTAAACACCTCTGTTATGGATATTCATCATCATCAGCTTATATTTATGTCCACTGCAGGACGACGGCCTCTCCCTGCGATCTCCAATTACCCTTGTTGTGCGCTAGCTGATTCCAACTTGCGCCTGCAAATTTCCTAACTTCATCACCCCACCTAGATTTCGCTGTCCTCGGCTGCGCTTGCCTTCTCTTGGTATCCATTCTGTAATTCTAATGGTCCACCGGTTTTCATCTTACGCATTACATGTCCTGCCCAGCTCCATTCTTTCCTCTTAACGGTAACTAGAATATCGGCTATCTCCGTTTGCTCTCTGATTCACACCGCTCTCTTCCTGTCTCTTAACGTTAGTCCTAAGATTTTTCGTTTCATCGCTCCTTGTGCGGTCCTTAACTTGTTCTCGAGATTTTTTGTTAACTTCCAAGTTTCTGCCCAATATGTTAGCACCGGTAGAATGCATGATTGTACACTTCTCCTCTTAACGACAGTAGTAAGCTCCCAGTCAGGATGTGGCAATGTCTGCTGTATGCACTCGAACCCAATTTTATCCTTCTGTAAATGTCTTTCTCGTGATCAGGGTCCCCTGTGAGTAATTGACCTTGATAAACGTACTCCTTTTCAGACTCTAGAGGCTGAATGGCGATCCTGAATTCTTGTTCCCTTGCCAGGCTATTGAACATTATCTTTGTCTTCTGCATATTCGTATTCAACCCCACTCTTCCACATTCTCGGTTAAGGTCCTCAATCATTTACTGTAATTCGTCCTCCATGTTGCTGAATAGGACACTGTCATCTGCAAATCGAAGGTTCCTGAGATATTCGTCGTTGATCGTCACTCCAAAGCCTTCCCAGTCTAAGAGCTTGAATACTTCGTCTAAGCTTGCAGTGACTAGCACTGGAGAGATTGTGTCTTCTTGCCTGACCCCTTTCTTGATAGGTACCTTTCTACTTTTCTTGTGGAGAACCAAGGTTGCTGCGCAATCCTTGTAGATATTTGCCAAGATATTCACTGTATGCCTCCTGCACTCCTTGATTACGCAATGACTCAATGACTGCTGGTATCTCTACTGAATCAAATGATTTTTTCATAATCTATGAAAGTGATATAGAGAGGTTTATTGTACTCCGCAGATTTCTCTATTACATGATTGTTGACACGAATATGATCCATCGTAGAATATCTTTCCTGAAGCATCTTGGATGGCTGATGTCAAGTGTGGCCCTGATTCTATTGGAAATCATCTTGGCGAATAATTGAAAGCAAGCTAATGGGCCATACTGAAAGCAAGCTAATGGGTCTATAATTCTTCAATTATTTAACAGACGGGATTCTTATGGATGAGTATAATGTTGGCATTCTTCCAGCTTTCTGGTACACTTGAAGTCGTGAGGCATTGCGTGTAATTTGGCCGCAAGGTTTTTAAGCAGGATATCTCCTCCATCTTTGATTAAATCGACTGTTATTTCATCTTCTCGAGCAGCTTTTCACCTGGTTATGTCTTTCAAGGCCCTTCTAAGTTCATCGCTAGTTATAGACGGAGCGGAGCCTCTGTATCCTGTTCATCACTACTTTGAATGAAAGTAGCTTGGCTGCTCTGGGTACTGCACAGGTCGGTATAGAATTCTTCCGCAGCTTTTACTATGTCATCGAAATTGCTGATGATATTACCCTGCTTGTTTTTCAGTGCATACATTTTGCCTTGTCCTATGCCAAGTTTTCTTCTCACTGATTTCATACTGCGTCTATATTTTACTGCTTCCAGAATCTTTTCCGCGTTCTGATATCCCTTAATTTCTTCTTGTTGATCAGGTGCGACAGTTCAGCGAATTCTATATGATCTATAGAGTTTGACAATTTCATGCTTTGCTGTTTATTTATTAGGTCTTTTGTTACGTGGGAGAGCTTACCTACTCGTTGCCTTGGTGCCTTACCACTTACTTCAATTGCTGCTTCTGAGATCAGCTATAGTTACGGTTTCATTCATTACCTCTATGTTGTCTTCATCTTCCTGTTCTAAAGCTGCATATTTGTTTGCGAGCACCTTACTCTGTCTAGGTTGGCCTGTTTCTTTTTGACTAATTTTATTATTTCTCTCTTCTATGCCTAATTACAATTTCACGTTGAGATCCCGGCCGCGGGGGCCGCATTTCGATGGAGGCGAAATGCAAAAACGCCCTGTGTGCTTACGTTGTAGTGCACGTTAACGAACCCCAGGTGGTCAAAATTAATCCGCAGCCCTCCACTACGGCGTGACTCATAATAAGAACTGGTTTTGGGACGTAAAACCCCAGAAAGAAGAAGTATTCTTTCTCTCTTCAAATTGAGATAAGTCCTAGTCCTCACTAACCTATGGTCGCTGCACACTTCCTAATACTTCTACATCCTGCACTATGCTGGGATCAGCGGAGAGTATGAAATATTTTGCATTCCTTGTTTCTCCATTAGGGCTTTTCCAGGTCCACTTCTTGTTGCTGCGCTTCCTGAAGAAGGTATTCATTATTCGGAGCCTATTCCTTTCCGCGAATTCTACCAACATCTGTCCTCTGCTGTTCCTAGAATAGATACCGTAGTTGCCAATTTCTTGATCGCCAGCAAGCTTTTCCCCCACATTTACATTGAAGTCACCCATGACTACAGTATACTGAGTTCGCACCTTGGTCATTGTTAATTCAATATCTTCATAGAACTGTTCCATTTCTTCATCATCGTGACTGGAGGTTGAGGCGTAGGCTTGTACTACCTTCGTTCTATACCGCCTATTCAACTTTATTACGACGACTGCTACCCTAGAGCACTGCACGGGCCGATTTTTGCGGCCCGGGCCGGGCCCGGGCCCGTTTTTACATTGGGCGGCCCGCCCGAGCCCGATCAAAACTTTTATGGCGAGACCCGGGCCGGGCCCGGGCCCGGAAATAATCTACGTTACCCGCCCGGCCCGGCCCGCCACATCTTTACCTTAAGCCCGAGCCCGGCCCGAGCCCGGCTCGAAACCGGCCTGAACCCGGCCCGAGACCGAAAAATACATGTTTTTCAGAGTTGAGAAGCCCGAGAATAACTCGCAGAAAGCCCGAGCCCGGCCCGGGCCCGCGTCAAAAAACCCGAGCCCGGCCCGGGCCCGGGTCAAAAAGCACACGCCGTGCCCGAGCCCGGCCCGAGCCTGTGAAAAAACTGCTCTACCCGGCCCGGCCCGGCCCACGGGCCGGGCCGTGCTTTCGGGTAAGCCCGAGCCCGTGCAGTGCTCTATGCTACCCTCTCATTAATGCTGTAGAATTCATAAATGTTGCTTGCCCGCTATGTCATTATGGACTAGAAATCTTACTCCGAATTCTCCGAATTCGGAGGCGCCTGCGTCATTAGTCGCAGGCGTCATTCTCCAACGTGGTCAGCATTCATAGTGCCTCCCTACCATCGGGGTTCACACCCTCGACATCTTCACCGTCAGCGTTGTAGTGTTTAAAACAACCTGAAGTGCGTCTTTACGTTCCAGGAATAAGAAAAAAGACGGACCTGCCTACTTTGGCCTTGAAGCAAGCAGCTCTCGATTGCTTGCACTCTTTCTACTCTGAACGAATCCACATATATACGGATGGCTTTTCCACTCAGACCAGCTCCACCGGCGCAGTGGTTATACCATCACGATCAATGAGCATCACATACAAGACTTCTCACGTGACATCATCGACCGCTTCGAAGCTTGTTGCCCTCCGAGGTGCCATTGCTCATATTAACAACCAACCGGCTAATCGGTGGGTAATATTATGTGATTCAAAGGCGGCCCTACAATGTCTTTTGTCATCTCTCCGTCGTGGGTCCTGCGAACAACTCGTCTCGGAGATACGATAAATGCACCACCATACGATCGCAAAAGGGCACGACGTCGTGTTTCAGTGGCTGCCGAGTCATTGCGGTATCACCGGCAACGACATCGCCGACGAAGCTGCTAGGAAAGCACACGAAGGAGCAAATCTTGTTTCTGTACCTTTATCGAGGACTGACGCAGCCCAACACCTAAGCAAGCTAGCGCAAACTATGACATTGGAGAAGTGGCATACAACTGAATTCGCCAACATTGGTTGCATTTTCTCGACCCATCTATGCAGCTGCGGCTGTTGCCTGGATTTGCGCGAAATGAGGAAAGAATGCTGTGCCGCTTACGCTTGGGTGTTGCATTCACCAATGCTTACACGTGTTTAATTGGAATGGCTGATAGCGCCGAGTGTAATGCCTTAGGTGTCGATGAGACTATAGAACACCTACTATGCTACTGTCTATCTTTTCAAAACGACAGACATGACCTCTGCAACGTTCTCAATAGGCTAGATAGAAGACCGTTCACTTTGAGCAAGATCTTGGGACCCTGGCCTCGAATATCACAGCTGCAAAAGGCCACAAAAGCGCTGCTGCGATTTTTAAAATCTACGGGACTGAGTGACCGTCTATGACCCGGACTGATTGATCATCAGTGATAGAACAGAGATCTGTTGCTACGTCGGCGATATCAACAGTGGACTTTCTATTCTCTTAATCTCTCTCTCCCCTTTTTCCTTCCCCAGTGTAGGGTAGCCAACCGGGCTCAGTCCTGGTTAACCTCCCTGCCTTTCATTAAATCATTTTCTCTCTCTCTCTCTACTCCGAATTCTCTCTTATCTGGAAGACCTCTGTAGCAGAGGACGTGGCCATTGGTCAGCACTGTATAAGCCTCACCAGTTCTTCTAACCTCACTAAGGCCAATAATATCCCAGGCCATACCCGATAATTCTTCAAATAGTCCGGCTAAGCTAGCCTCATTCGATAGGGTGCGCGTGTTGAGCGTTACCAGGTTCAGTTTCCATTGGCGGCCTGTCCGGACCCAGACATTCTGCGCACCCTATGCCGGTAGTGCCCTATGCCCTATGGTAGTGCGTAGCCCAAATACGTGCCCAATACCTTGCGATAGCCAATCGATAGTCAATCAGTAGCTAATCGATAATCGACAAATAATCAATAAATTCTGGGAAATGCTAGGGATGACATGGTTGTGCTTAGCCTAACCCAAAAGCCAGGACTAGTAGGTGCCCATCAGCTCCGCTGTCTCTTTAGCATTGCGCCTCCAATGCAAGCTACGCTAATTTTTTTATTGCATTCGAGGGAATGGTACACTTGCTGCTTCGAAAACTCCGACTGCGTGGCGTGAGGCGAGCGTCCCATTTTTTTTTTGCAGACGTCAATACGTGCCGCTCTCCAGTATTTGCAGCCGCGATATACTTTCATCAGTGATTCGTGCTGGTCGATTAAGCCGTTTAAGACTGGATCATCGCTGTCGCTGCTAGCGATGGCAGAAACCTCTTGCTCATGTTGGGGTGGCACAGTTGAGCTCTCGGGAACTTTAGGCTGGCAGGTGAAAATAAAAAAAGAAAGCCATGTGTCTTATAACACTCTATTTATTTATTTACTTACAATACCCTCAGGGCCCAAGGGCATTACCGAGGGGAGTTGGTTTTGATTAAAAAAAATTAAAACGCCCGGTATACTCTCGTTGCCATAAAGCTTCTGCTGCTGAATTTGTCGACCACTTGCGGCTGCTTTCTGGGTCCAGCCTAGTTTCTCCCACTCTGAAATAAACTTGTAAAGAAAAATTCCAGCCAAACATGAAACTTTGGATTCACAACCAAGACAGTAAGCAAGACGTTTAACTATCTCTCCCAAGTTCTTCATAATTTACTCATTTAGGTTGGGCTATTTTTTTAACAGAATGTTTCGGCGTTTCACTTGTATTTGATTAGAAAATTACTATTTTCTCACGAGCAGAAACCTCCCTTCGTAAATTGTTGCGCAATGCAAATACGAAAAATATAGACAAGTAGGCAACGGAGGCCGTTTTATACCCTCATGACATGTCGCTACTGGTACTGAAGTGCTGAAATAAAGGAACATACTAGAGGGCAACCACGCTTACATAGTTTATGAGGACCCCGCCTTCATCGCTCCTCTCCCCTTGACATTTTCCTGTATCCGCCACTGATTCTGCACAAGTTTTTCTGAGAGAAACGGCACCAGTATAAAAACAGTGTGTTTTTGTTTACTGCGAACACTTAGAAAAAAAAAGCCACCAAAAGGTACTCGAATTACAACAGATTACCCATCTGCCAAGGGGAACATCACTTGCAAGAAGAAACCGAAACATTCCCTTCCGTAAGTTAACTAATTACCAATAGTTAACTTCCCATTGGAAATTTCACGGCACACGTTCGCATTCAAAAGTCGGAGCGAATTGGCATCAATATCTACTTCGGTGCTTCAGCGCTTGAAAACGGCCATGTAAACCGAAATAACTGGTGTCAAATTATTCGTTCAACTGCCAACTGAACTTTATGACGATTCCCTTCAACTTTCCAATAGAAACATGCGCCGTAAAGTTGATATTTAAGAACCTAATAATGTGATTCGTTTCATTAGTAAACTGAACACTTTGGTTTTTCTTGGAAAAGATGTCCACCTGGGAAGATTATTCGTCAGTAGTGACATAAGTCGAGCGACTTTTGTAGCCCTTAAAAAACTGTTCGACGTAATAAAGTCCTACATACTGTATATGAGATTGGCCCTATCGTTCTCGTCATGTTCTAAATGTACATCGATTGGGTTAATGTAAAATGTGAAAGGGCGTTAAATACAAGGTCCATGTGAATCGTTCGCCATCTGACGCATAGAAGTCAAAACTTATAGCAAGTACAACGTGGCCTTCGAGACGGCAGGGCGCACGCCATGCATTCTATCTAACAGATGGCGGAACCTGCCCGTTTAACTTAAGGATTCTTCACACACGTAGACACACACGCACACGTTCAAGCAGGGTTTAAGCGTAGACATGAAAGTTGAATAATTTCCCGCGAGAAGGTCAACTTTGTTAATTTGCAAATTTGATCGTACTGTCGTACAGTAAAAAAGAGTGAGCGAATGCCTCAAAATAAATACAGAGAGGGCAGGCTTTAAGGTCAGGCCTTCCGGCTTGCTGGACTTCGTGTCCGGCCGACTAGCTCGACATGGTCTCCTAAGAGTCATCGTATCTGAAAACGAACAGAAATAAATAAAATATGCAGTACGTTCGTGCGTTTCATTTCACGCGAAATAAACAAGAAGGACCGATTCAAATAGAGCAAGGGGAATTGTCTTGATTCACGTAGTGCGAAAATATTAATCTTGACAGTGAGTTCACCAATAAATTCTGCATGACATGTTTTTTTTTTTTGTCTGCGACAAAAATCCAAAGCTTTATAGGATTGCGCATCGGAATGCAGTCAGAACCTCTTCGAACATTTGTGAGTTTTGTGGGGCGCTCCCTTCAATCGCCTCTGTTTATATTGTGTAGGACAGGTCACAAAACTTCACGGGGCGCGGGATGTGCGCCAATGATGAATCCTGTGTAATCTGGACATATGGTTTCAAATGTAAGCTATTCGTTTGTAGTAGTTCTTCCAGTATACACAGTCAATAATTAAACTGAATGTGCCAAGCATCAACACAGCAGGAATTCAAATTGTCTTGGAACCCAGGTCCAGTAAACTTCAGTGGCCGACTATACATGTGCGACTTACACACTTGCACACTTTATGAGAAGTTTCAGGATATTTTTACGAGCTTGAAATTAATTTTTTTTAATTTAAACTTACGCAAGCATCACCCCTGCCTATTCAAGTATTCAGGTCAATTGTGCAAAAGTCGTCAAGGTGGAGCTAAATTAATCAAAAGAAAGTATTGTCAGCAGGCAGATGAAATTGGCATCTGTAATTTTCTTTCTATTGCGCTACAGTTCCTTACACCAATTTCGTGCGCCACACACTTGTTGGATACGTTCCACTCGAAAAACTACTGCGACCTAGTGGAGGCTGCAGTCACCCCCATCATAGGAATCATCATGTGGTAGGCATTCATCCTGCTGTAACGCGGGCCCATTACTACCAGTGTAGGCCACGCTCGTAAAGTTGTATTTCCTTTAATAAACCGAAAGAGATGTGTATGTTGTTTCTAAATTACACGTTCGTTGGTACGAAACAATGACTGTGCACGTCTTCTGCGGTTTCCATCACTTCAGTGCTGACGTAAGCGCTACTCTTAACCACGGATGTCATACTCTCCACTGAAGGCACTATCCCTTCGACTCAGGGCCCCACTGTCATCGCGATAAATGGTTATAAAAACACTGCTCAATACATTTTCTTTTTTCTGTAAGCGTCTGGACTGCCCGACAAATCTAACATTCTCAGGTACTTTACTGAACTTGCACAGATAGCTCCTTTTTTTTACATCTTCATTTTTTTTTTCTTTTTTACGCTTTGCTTTTACTTTGTAGCGGGTATAAACTGGCAATTTTTTTAAACTTTGGATAACATTCTTTGTTTAAACTTAGGTTAAATTTTCTGATTCAAATCCCTCTGTGTCATCGTCAATTACCCGTTTCATCCTGGCGTGGAAGCACGACCGTACGTATGGAAGTAAATTAAATGGACAGTAATGAGTAACACTCAATCATTTTAGAGTGATAAACTACTATTTCAAAGCTTTTGTTCATTTCGTAGAAATATGTCGAATATTTCAAAATAAAATAACAGTCAAATTCATATTTCTTGAATTTAGCGCTAAACCCCAGCATTGAACGTCAGTGTGACGTCACTCATTTCAAAGTGTTTATTTGTATTTGGGCCCTTGTGGCGCAGTGAAAGTTATTGAAAGCTGCTACGTTCAGTCAATGGCTCTTTTAGAACACAATGTATTTCATCTGCACGAATAAAAAAGTTACCTATAGGCTCAAGCAGATACCGGTGAAACCTGTGGCTTTACGGCGAGCTGATGCGGGAAGGTAAAAGCAGTGTCGCCACATATGTATTTTGTTACTGCGCCTTTTCTGGCTTACTAAGGCTCTACATCAGGATAAGGGTGACTTTTATACCGCATTGCAGAAACATAGTTTGTTTATTATTGATCAAAATAATTTTCTCATTAACGTCCCTTTAAGCATGGAGATCAAATCCTAACGCTAACAGAGTTCTCGCTTGAGAGAAACTAGACAGCCTGATGTGCTCTCCCAGTCTATATTATGTAGTACTTTAAAAATAAAATACGCTCAACTGTGAGCGCGCACATGGGACTGCCAAATGACCTGCCGTCAGGCGTCAAAGTCCTCTGTGCACTATAGAGTTTCGGGTGCCGAATTCACAAACTTTTACGTTCGTAAATTCTTTTTGCCATTGACCGCCCGCCTTCCCTGATAAATTAGTATGTCCGCCATCGGAATTGGTGGGAACTCTTTTTAATGAAAAATGTCACCGCAACAGCGTTTTTGATACTGGCTGGCTAACTGATGGTGCCCAACCTTTCCCCGCTTCTCGATCGTCTCTGCAAACACAAGGACTTTCTGTTCAAGGTTAGCACAAAGAAATTGCTACTATCCCCATGAAGTATATAATATATATATATATATATATATATATATATATATATATATATATAATAATTTCAAAGGTGAAAAAGACTCCCGTGCGAACAGCAAACTGACAGACTGAATTAGCATCGAAGGGCGAGAAACATGAAACTCCCCGCCTATGGCGGGCTTGGCACCCAAAATTTAAGCAAAAAAAAATAAATAAGCCTGGCGTTTTATATACCAGAACCAAGATCTGATTATGATACACGCCGTAGTTGGAGTTCCGGCCTATTCTGAGTGCACGCATTTCACGGTACAGGAGCTTTTTTTTTTGGCATTCCGCTCCCATTCGAATGCGACCGTTGCGGCATGATGCCTGCCTATTCAAATAATTATATAAACTATAAGGCACTGGGCCCACTGGCGCCGGTTCCCCAACCTATTGTCTGTGCTTCCACCTAGTGAGAGAAAGAAGCAACTGGTTCACCTTGGTGCATGTGCAGGTGGATAGATGGCGCCAAAGTGGCGTCATGCAAAGGGCCGTGTGTCGAAGCGGGCAGATTAAAATTGCGAGCTCTCTCAAAGTCTCCTGGATGATCGTCGTTTTCTACTCTCATTCGTTTATAATCGCAAAGTTCAATGATTTTTTTCTTGTCGAGTTGGCGCATGGAGCTTTCCACAGCCCTTATCTAGTGGCAAGTCTAGGGTCCACGGTTTTCGTTCAGAACGTAACTTGTGATCTATTTCACTGTCTTATGCTCTGTTTTCCGTACTTACGTCGTATTGCTCCTTTAAGACAATTAGTGGTTCCAGCGCTGGGCAAAGACACTTGGCAGATGTATCTTGGTACTGATACAAGATACTGAGCCACCAAGTATTTGAGGTATGCTGGCATTGAACAACAGAAACAGTTCTGTTTTGTGTGCGCGTGTAATTTGCTTTTCTTTCTTTTCTTCCTTTTTTTATTATTCCTTTATTTTTACTTGTTTTTGTCTCTCACTCTCCTTTCGCATCCCTTTACCCCTCCCCCGGTAAAGGGTAGCCAACCGGAGATAACCTCTGGTTAACCTCTCTGTCTTTACCTTTTTCTCTCTCTGGTACAAGTTAACTGTACCCGATGAGATATTTGCAATTTGTATCTTCAGATAGTTGAAGACGTTAGGTTATACTCTACAGTTACACTGTAAGGGCCACTGTGTTGCGCGTATCTAAATCTAACCTGATAGGTTGGATTTAGATGCACGTTAAAGGAATACGGACACAAAAGTTGGCGGGTGGTTTTTTGCGTCGGAACAAAAGTTGAAGTGTTGAAAATGACGAATACAACAAGCTGCTTTGAAAAAAAGAACGAGAAACATCCTTTTTTGCGATTTTATGTTGCACCTTACCTCCAAGCGGCCGCCGGCAGAAGCTGAAGTTTCACGTCATGACTCCCACCGGCGCGCGCGCGCGGCCAAGGTCGGCCACAGCCGTCGCAGTGTTTCCGGGGGTGTCGGTGCCTTGCAGCGTTTGTTTAACCCCTTTTGGGCGATATTCGCACGTGGTCCGTCTGAAACATTATCCCCGTCGGCGCTCCACGCAGTTGGTGCGTCTTACATGCGCCTTCCTGCGATCGTCGCTAGGTATTGACGCGTTCGTCGCGGCGGAAGGAAATGCCCAGACATTTCTGTTATACCAGCATCGTCGGTCGTGACACGCCGTCGCACACATTTCCCAGAGGCGAGAAGGTGCGTAAACTTTGGATACCTGCCTGTTAGTCATCACGCACAGCCTGGAGACCTCTAAAAATGACTTCATTTGCGCGGACCACTTAGTCAACGATGATTATGTGACCAGCACGGCTGTGCTGAAAAGGCCTGGCATGCCGCTCAAAAGGCCATGCTTAAAGCCTGACGCTATGCCATCGGTCTTCTCACGAAAACGCAAGGCAGAAATGATCAGCGGCGCGTTGGAAAAAAGGAAGCGAAACGATGTCGTTACTGTTTTCGTTCACGTGCAGCCTTCTTGAGCAGCGTGAGGGCGAGGCTGGAGCGAGATGCCCGAGGCTGGGCACGAAGGTGGTAATGTCTTTAAAAATGTTGGAAAAGCATAGTAAAACAATACAAGGCTAGCGAGCGCGACTCACGAGATCAGGCACACACACAGCTCTGCTTCTCCACAGAAAAAAAAAAAAAAAAAAAAAAAAAAAAAAAACTGGACAGAACAACAAACAGGTGCTACCATCTGTCGGCATAAACTACTATTCAGTCATCCACGCAGTGCTGAAAAAAATTAAATTATGGGGTTTTACGTGCCAAAACCACGATCTGATTATGAGGCACACCGGAGTGGGGGACTCCGGAAATTTGGGCCACCTGGGCTTCTTTAACGTGCACCTAAATCTAAGTACACGGGTGTTTTCACATTTCGCCCCCATCGAAATGCGGCCGCCGTTGCACGCAGTGTTGAAGTACCCCGCAGCTGCCTCACCTGCGTGCGCTCTTAAAAAAGCAAGTTTACAGAGGAAATGACAAACAATTGTTGCATAAGTGTCTGGTGCAAAGCGAAATCTTCGAGCTGCGGTTCGCGAAAACCTGACCGGCATTTCCACGGCGGCCTGCTCTTCTTCGTCGCTTGAAGCGGAAGGCTCGTAACCGTAAGCGGTAATATTTATTGCCAAGTTGGAATGGTCCTCGTCTTCAGACGTGTTCTCATCGCTGGTAGATGCACCAGAACTCGAATCCATGCTCGCGATGGCGGCGTCGGCGCGCTTCGAATGACCGCGGCCGGCCGACTGGTTATCCGACGAGTGAGTCGTGACGTCACGCCTTCCAACTCCCGTGGGTCGGGCGGCGAGGCGCGCGCTCACAAAAACGCCAAAAATAAAGCCATCGGCTCAAAAATGAGCTAAGTGACTACTTCTTTTCGATATAATCACACACGGAGGATTCATTTTTACCATTTTCGTAAAATTTTCAGATTTCGTGTCCGTATCCCTGTAATGAACCGCAGTCGGTCAAAATTAGCTTGGGGGTTCCCAACTATGGCAGGCCTCATTTCATATCGTTGTTCCAGCTAATAGGCCCTAGAAATTATTTTAAAATATTTAGGTTAGAGGGTTTTTGCTTGCGAATTTCTTTCTACGAACAACAGACCTCGTTTCTTAAGACTTCCTCTTCCAACAAGTAATAATTTTTTGGACGTTCTAACCAAGTAATACAGTATATAACCATTCCGTTACCGTCGATGGGGCCAGCCGGATTTGCAACAGATCAATGCTGGTCGCCTACGCAATCAGCGCCTTTTTTATGCCTCCTTTACAGTCGCCGCGATGCACTCATTTATAGTGCAAACATCAAGCGGGTCAGTGTCTTACTTTGCTACGTGTAGGCTTGTACGTATTCGTAATTGTCCCACGCTAAGCCTCAGTGCTTTATCTGCATAATATGCAATGAATAGGCTGCGCACAATCTATGGACATATTAATGCTTATAAACTATACATCGCGCAGTGTACTTCTCCTTTTTATGTGTCAGTAAACGACAGCAAATGCAGTGGATAGTATTACCCCATAGAAATGCGGCCGCCGTGGTTGGGATTCGATCCCGCGACCTCGTTCTCAGCAGCCCAACACCATAGCCACTGAGCAACCACGGCGGGTAAACTTCATAGCGTTCAAGGTACCATTCAAGTCTGGCGAGGATCGTTCGTTCCATCACCTTCGCAATCTAATTTGCAGGTCAGGTCCAGCATGTTGTCGAGGGACGCCTTCTCTCACAGTGAATGTCAATAGAATGCGCCATCTTGCTTGGCTGGTTCACGAAACCCTCGCACGATAAAAAGAAAAGCGGTGCGATTTTTGTTACCACTCCTTCTTTCGCTATAGCGCTTTTTTATTGCGATAGCAATTATATGGACACTCCAAAGCAAATTTCTGCCGTCGGCGTCGCCGTCGTCGTCGCCGTTGCCGTCGCCGTCGCCGTGAGGTTCCGTATGACGTAAATGGAGATGGAATCGTCGCCGCGCGCCGCCGAACGCTGTATGTGCGAGTGAAAGGGCGCGAGCGACGCGCGCTTTAGCTGGCGACGTTTAGCTGCGGCACCAAGTGCCTATTTATATCAGAGGCTCCGGCAACAGTCATCAACGCCGCACGCATTTTGTGCGAACGCGGACAAAACGCCGAAGGCTTCGACAACAGTTCTGCGTGTTGCCGGTGCTGCTGCATGTCCAAGTTTATACAGCTGATAAAGCTACTATCATTACTCCGTATAGCTCTCTACAAATTTGCTATCGCAATTGATGCTTCGCCTTTCGGGTGAAACTGCGACAACTTTTTTTCTTCCTTTCTTTATGATAACGTTGCTCCGCTCTCTTCTCCTTTCCCTCATGACTTTCCTAACCCTCCTCGCATGTGTCGCCTCCTCTCCCCTCATTTTTCGGGCAGTGCTTTTGTTTATTTCTTTAACTGTCCGCGGTGAGATCTTTTGTACTATTTTTTTTTTGTCGCGGGCGTTATCAGACGCACCGCCGGACCGAAACGCGCGCTGCTCTCCCGTCTGGCTGTGCCATGCGTTACACCGTGCATTCGTGCTTGTGCGCAGTGGGTTCTTTTTGCGTTTTCATGCACGCAGTCCCGTTCTTACTACGATCTAGCAAGCACTGCCCAAATTATATATGTAAAAAATAATTCCACTTACAACACAACAGTTCTTTGGACTCACGTTATTGTGTTCGTTTGCGAAAACCAGAATTGGAGCAGACAGTGCAACACACTATACATAAATTGCAGCAAAACGCGGATGGTCTTTCATGTACGCACATGGAAAAAACATTTATTGTAATTGCATGCTCTAATGGCCAATGCGCAGAATAGATTCTCCCGGCCTGCTTGTCACTCGGTCCATGAAATCCACCTCCGTGAAGTGCGCCGAGCATATCCTGCGGTTGTTGACCTTCATCATCATCAGCCTATATTTTATGTCCACTGCAGGACGAAGGCCTCTCCCTGCGATTTCCAATTACCCCTGTCTTGCGCTAGCGTATTCCAACTTGCGCCTGCAAATTTCCTAACTTCATCATCCCATCTGGTTTTCTGCCGACCTCGACTGCGCTTCCCTTCTCTTGGTATCCATTCTGTAACCCTAATGGTCCACCGGTTATCCATCCTACGCATTACATGGCCTGCCCAGCTCCATTTCTTCCGCTTAATGTCAACTAGAATATCGGCTATCCCCGTTTGTTCTCTGATCCACACCGCTCTCTTCCTGTCTCTTAACGTTAGTCCTAAGATTTTTCGTTCCATCGCTCTTTGTGCGGTCCTTAACTTGTTCTCGAGCTTCTTTCTTAACCTCCAAGTTTCTGCCCCATATGTTAGCACCGGTAGAATGCAATGATTGTACACTTTTCTTTTCAACGACAGTGGTAAGCTCCCAGTCAGGATTTGGTAATGCCTGCCGTATGCACGCCAACCGAATTTTATTCTTGTGTAAATTTCTTTCTCGTGATCAGGGTCCCCTGTGAGTAATTGACCTAGATAAACGTACTCCTTTACAGACTCTAGAGGCTGACTGGCGATGCTGAATTCTTGTTCCCTTGCCAGGCTATTGAACATTATCTTTGTCTTCTGCATATTCATCTTCAACCCAATTCTTACACTTTCTCGATTAAGGTCCTCAATCATTTGTTGTAATTCGTCTCCATTGTTGACCTTATCTCTGGGCAAACCCATTAGGTCCGTCCTTCCAGCGTAAATTAAGAACGCTTCCATTCTGAAGAACAGTGAAGATCATAAATTATAACATCGCAGTTGGAACATACAAAACTGAGCTCGTATCGCGTCGCGGCAGAGTACGTAGTAGTTGTGATATATCAAGCTTAATTCTCAGAAACGCATTTTTAAACGATGGTGACGAATCAGCTAGAAATAAGTACAAAGCGCACACCTACACACGTGTTCCTTGGGATACGCACAGGCGGTACTATATTTATCAGGAGCTTTATGTTTGCTGCTTGTGGAATAACGATTTACTGCATCGTTGTGGTGTTTTCAATATCAGCTAGCTCCTGCCTCACCATCGGACAGCCATGTAAGACTGTGCACAATTACTATCACAAATAAAAACCAGGAAGTAAACTGCAAAGTGCTCACCTGTTGTCTTTAAAGATACGGTAGAATTCCACGTCACGTGGTTCACTTCGTCTTGATGTGTTCGTACACCATCGAACCATACACGAACAGCGACAGCTGCGAGACATTGCGGAAAAAAAGCCGACAAACGTGCAACAGTAGGGTACCACATGGACCACACTGCTAGCGAGGAAGGCGAAAACCGGAAAACTGACCGCATAATGCCAGAAAAAAAATATTGTTGCCCTTTTGGCCGTTATCAGCGCGTCCGACGGGGAGCATGGGCCAAGGTAAATACACCTGGTAGCGAAGCTTCCATAGAAGCTCATACGTTAAAAACATGGCGGCTTATCGGTGGTTCTTGGGGCTTAGCGCCATCTGTGTGAGGAGGGAACGCTTCCGGCAGAAAAAAAAACAATTTGACGTCATATCCGTTAAAAAAAGAAGTGACGTCATTTTGTTCTCATAGGCGCGAAATTTGTTTTTGGAGGCCTGCCATTAGGGCTGTATATTCAAATGCCCCGTCATTCGACTTTATGGGCGTTCCGAGCTTACAGCGCGGAAAGCGATGCAGAAAGAGGTCAGCCATACGGCTTTCGAAATCGCATCGCTGCACAGAACATACTTTCTTTGGAGGCGGAAGAACGCTTTGGGCGTAGATTGCGTAGAGTGCTCGTCCTTTCGTAGGACGCCAAGCCGGTCGGCCAGCGCTGTCGTACGGAAACAACTAAAGTAAACAACTAAACAACTAAAGTATCTGACAGTCGCATATCACTACTTTTGACTGCACAGGTTAAGAAACAATAAAACTACCCGCGTTACCTAGTTCAGACACGTCGATATGCAAAACAACACAACATGTGAGAGGGGTGTACTGTAACAGGGGAACTTTACGAGCGCGCCTTTCCACGCACTCCAAGAGCTGAATTGCATTGCAAGTGATAGCGGCGTCAATGGCCGCCGCTATGGATGGGCGCTCTCACGGTGGGTGCTCAAAAAAGGTATTTATTAATAGTGATAAACTAAAATAGAGTTGTATCTCCTTTTCTCGCCATGCGTATATAAAACGGATTAGGAATTTTATTTTCATTGAAGGATCTAACTGCGTCTCGTTTTAATCAAACAGCGCTTTTTTTCTTTCCCAGTGTTTATTCCCTCCAAACATAATCGCGCTTCAATCGCTGCTCCCATAACCACCCTTGCTGATGTCGGTGACAATTGGTCATGAACCGCTTTTCGCCCGAAGCTTCGCGACCTATGTGGATCGACCTTGCGTGGGCCGTGCCAGCCGCGCCGCCGATAGTTGAAGGCGAGAGAGAAACGACAGTTGAGAGAGGGTTGACAAGAAAAAAAAAGAAAAGCGATTTTGGTTTCGCATCCATTTCATGGATGGCGCTGCAATTCGCGTGGACAGAAAACCAGCGGAGTTTTCGAGGCCTGGTCGGACTGCTTAAATTTCTTGACTGCACTATCTTCGGAATCGGGCCACATTATTAGATTGCTATATCTCCGGTATATGCCCACCTTTTGACTGTGATGATGTGCTAATTAACTTTAAATAATTTCTGGGGTTTTACTTGTCAGAACTGTGATCTGATTAGGAGACACGTCGTAGTGAGGGGAAAGCGTCTGTGACATGATGGTTACATTACGCCACATTCTATGCTAGAAGGCCTCTGTTCGAATCCGGTGGCCGGGCAGTTTGATTTATTTATTATACTTAAGCCTATACCTGCATATATATTCGGAATATCGCGACTACCATTAGCCTCAGGGGCACTTTCTCACGTAACTAGTGGCTTGTATCGGCCCACGTGTTCAGATTGCAGCATATACGGCAGGCATTACCATATCATGATCACGAGCTTACTGCTATCGTTGAAAAGGAAAATGCACAGTCATTCTATTCTGCTGGTACTAGCATGTCGGACGCATACCTGGAGGTTAACAAGGTAGCCTAAGAACAAGTTAAGCACCCGCCAGCGAGCAATGGAACGAGAAATGTCAGGCGTAGCGTTAAAAGACAGGAAGAGAGCAATGTGGATCAGATATCCAAGGGTGGAAGCTGGTATCAAGAAGAAAAAATTGGCCTGGACGTATCGCAGATAACAAGCAGTCTATTCGAGTTACATAATATGTGCCGAGGGAAGGGACTGGACTGGAAAAACTTTATTTTGGCCCTGCTGGACGCGCTAAGCGCAGTTAATTAATTATGGGGTTTTACGTGCCAAAACCCCGATTCGATTATGAGGCACGCCGTAGTGGGGGACCCCGGAATAATTAGGGCCACCTGGGGTGCTTTAACAGGCACCTAAATCTAAGTACACGGTTGTTTTCGCATTTTGTCCCCATCGAAATGCGGCCGCCGTGGCCGGGCTAAAGCCAGTTCTGATTATGATGCCCGCCGTAGTGAAGGGCTCTTGCTTGCCCCAGTGACTCTGGGTGTCTTCATGAATTCAGGCCTAATTCTATCTCGTATTTTAAGATACATGATACTTTGCATTATGTATCGAAAATACAGATACTAATGCACCTTTTGCCAAATGTATCATGATACAGATACAAAATATCCAAAGAGAATCTTAATATAGTATCTAAGACACACGTATATTCATTACTCCCGGTCCTGGGGCTTGCATATTAATAACTACGGTAACTTGCGCCGGCCCTACAGTGTTGCTTATGTGAGAGTTGTTCAGTTATTGCGTGCGGCTAAAGCATAGAACATCATACGAAAAGCATTGCTGGAAACAGTTAAAGGCAATTGTTTATCTTTACCAACCTTATTTTGTTCATCTGCTAAGCCCAAAAAATGGTGCAGTGTCGTCACAGAGGGGCTGAATAAACGAATTCTTGAATTATTCAGCCCTGTCTAAAATGAGCCAGCATCATGACATTGGCGGAATATCTGCAGGAGCCCTAGAATTCGCCACAATCACATATTACATGCTATAGTGACACTTTCTCCCTCACAAGATTGTGGCTACAGTTGAGTAGAAGTCAGCGCCAAAAATTTAGTCATACGCATATAACGAATTATTAGTGATTATTCAGCTTAATTGTGGAGCAACAAAGAGCTACGAAGCCTGAAGGACGAGTCTGTAAACATGTAATTCTGTTTTCTTAAAAGCTGGCTCGGGATATCTGCGGCTTACGCAAGCACGAACCCTTACTTTTTCTCGCACGAAGAGCCGGGGTTGTCGCAAAGTTCTTTGTGCATGTTGCGTTCTCAAGGTATACGTAATTCGAGGGGCCGTTCCTGACTTGTCCGTCTGGCGTACCTGAGTAATACTCAGTGCCACCGATCGTCTGACACTCTACTTGGTGGCGTTGATATCCTGGTTCTACGGGTTCGTGATTCGGAAGTCTGGCGTCACACGGAGGTTCGCTTGCCGCCCTGTAAGTTGGCAGCTGGCCTGCGCTTACCGGTAAGTCACACCGACGCCGTCATCCGTCTCTATCATCGGGAGTTGGTTGTTGGTGAGGAGATAAAGTTAGGAGGTTGAAGGAAACGAGAAGCGGGTTTATTCTACATGTTTACAACTAGCTACATGGCTATGGGAGCACACACCGCAGGCCGCAACAAAGATGTCCGCTTTTAAGCAGCCGCTTTCCCTAGGTAACTAGACGGGGGGAATTAAACGACTTTATCCCGGCCAGTATAGGAAGGGTTGAACTGTGCGAAGCACGCAGGCCACTTTGTCGCCCGACGTCGCCTGACTTCATCCCTGATGTGCCGCCGTCGCTGCCGCATGTGGTCACGGCCATGTAGGAGACATGAAAGCCGGCGTACGGCACGTATATAAGCACTTTATGCGAACAGCCAACGCAACGTCTTTGTCGTCTCTGTTTTTCTACCCGCGCGGTACTTCAGCGTCGTTTCCACGGCCGGGCACATACCCGCGGCGACGATATAGGACGTGGCAATATGACGCCATCACGAGGCAATCGGGAAGGAGCAGTCAACGCCGTTCTCACGATCAGATGTTGGCTCCTTGCAACAATTAGCTGACCCTCCGCGAAGGTCAGCTTGGGCTGCTTGCAGCGATTGCAGTTTCACACGAACATCGTCAGAAGACAGCCTCTTGACAAACACGTAGGCTTCGGCAGACGAATTCCACAATGACAGCGACGTCGAGTTGCTTGAGTAGAGGCTCTTGGCCATTTCGCAAGGCTGACGCACTGTACCGCTCGAAGGCTGAGCCTGTCAGCAGCCTCATGAACCCCACGTCTAGTCGTAACAGCACATGAATTTGTCAGCTCGCAGAGGGACAAAGTAGACAACACCTGCGGAGTCTTGAAGAGTGGTGTTCAAGTGATGACCAGTAAATAGCATTATTGCTTCTCTAAGTGTTGTTTCGGTTGTATGACCGAGTGGGTAGGTCACGCGAAAGTGTACATGAAGTGGTAGCTGCATGGCGCAGTAACTGGCTGCGCAAACCACTGAGCTTCGGAGTCTGTGTGATTTTTGTTCTGTTTCGTTGCGAATTCCTTCCTGGACATGCATTGATGTAGAAAGTACTACGACTTACTCCTTCCCTTAGTTCAGAAAAATAAACAAATAAATTAATGGTGAGGACATTGATAGTAATGGTAGCGGAGCCGTAACACAGATTACGGACTTTTGGGCTAGTTGGTTTATTACAGTTATTGGGACCATAGCTCTTAGGTTTCTCGTCCACTTAAGCGCTATAGTCCTAACAGCGCAACACAGAGTTCATTCGTGATGTCTTCTATGTACGTGCCGCTGCCCACATGCTCCATACACTTCGCAGTATTTAGCCCTCGGTGCAGGAGTCCTCCACGGCATTTCCCCACATTACATTATATATGCAAGCTCTTGTCACCTCCTTTTCTCTCTCTCTCTCTTTACCTTAAGACGTCTCGAGAGTTTATAGTGAAATAAGTATGCAGATGCCATGTCAATGGTAGAATTTATGTTCATGCAATGACTTCTTGCACACAGTGCATAGTAAGTGCGAACATTTGCGGAACTTTACGCCTGCCCAAGCGGAATTGTTCACCGCCCGATGAACTGCAATCACTTGAGAGATAAGTAGCTGCCAGTCAAGGGCGTCGGCAGGATATTGTCTCGGGGGGGGGGGGGGGGGGGGAGGTGGAGAAACACGTTGCCTCGCGGCGCGTCCTAATTGTATCTAGAGCCTCTAGAGTCTGTAGAGGTGTACGTTTATCTAGGTCAGTTACTCACAGGGGACCCTGACCATGCGAAATACATTTACAGAAGAATAAAATTGGGGTCGAGTGCATACTGCAGGCATTGCCAAATTCTGACTGGGAGCTTACCACTGTCGTTGAAAGGAAAAGTGTGCAATTATTGCATTCGACCGGTGCTAACATATGGGGCAGGAACTTGGAGTTTAACAAAGAAGCTCGAGAACAAGTTAGGGACAGCGCAAAGAGCGATGGAACGAAAAATCTTAGGACTAACGTTAAGAGACAGGAAGAGAGCGGTGTGGATCAGAGAACAAACGGGGATAGCCGATATTTTAGCTGACATTAAGAGGAAAAAATGGAGCTGCGCAGGTCATGTAATGCGTGGCATGGATAACCGGTGGACCCTTAGAGTTACAGAATGGATACCAAGAGATGGGAAGCGCAGTCGAGGACGGCGGAAAACTAGGTGGGGTGCTGAAGTTAGGAAATTTGCAGGCGCAAGTTGGAATCAGCTAGCGCAAGACAGGGGTAATTGGAGATCGCAGGGAGAGGCCTTCGTCCTGCAGTCGACATAAATATAGGCTGATGATGATGGTGATGCCAGCAGGAAGCAGGCCAAGTTTTGTGGCCGAATGCTGTGTTAAAGAATTGATCTGATATCTGGGTCCTCAAACACAGTAGGAACATTTTTCAATGTCCTAGCAGGCCCACAGGTATGCGAAGTGTTACCAGGCGCCGGACGTACCAATATAGCCAACCATAGCCAGTTTGTGGATCATCCCGGGTGCCCTCCGGTTTTTCGAGGCAAACGTGTTTCTCGACATGTTTCTCTCCACAAACATTGTTCAGGAAAGTTAACAAAGTAGTAATTCTCATCTGTCATGACATTACGCATAATATTGCACTGCCGTTATGGTTGGCTGCTTTAAAATTCCTAAATCTGTGTGTAGCACAATTAACGCAAAATAGCTAACCTCCTGCCCACACCCGCTTCTGAGAGGCATAATGGTGAAGAGGCATGATTACAATATTGCGGCGAGCAAATTCCACTAGCTGTGCTCCATGGCCGCATCCGCTGGGCGGCAATTTGTCGTTATTTGGATCATTGATTCTGTGCAAACCAAGAAAGCGGACACCGTAAGCAATTTCATGCAAAGCGGGGTTCCCATTCAGGTATTGAACGCCAGTACTATGTTCACCAGGCAAACAGAGCAGTCAATATAGAAATGCATGAGTGGACCGCGCAGCCAAAATATTTATTGGTGCTGGAACAAAACACAAACAAAAAAAATCATACAAAAACGATGCATAGCGTAGACACGTGAAGGGAATATGCACAAATTGCGCTTCAGGTCTACGCCAGAAAGAATGCGTTTAAAAAATGTGATATCAATTGTGTTCAAGTTCAAAACTAAACCATTTTATCGACATCAGTGCTTCTTTTTACCTTCCGAGTGTTGGCATTCACTAGAAGCGCTCTTATCCATTTTGGCCGAAAAATGCTGCGTCACCATGCGTGGCAATACGAATGGTAACTCTTGGATGACTTTCTTAAATGAATGAAATTTTCCCAACAAATATCCGTTTGAGCGTTTCGCCCGAGCCGGCGCACCATCTCGTCCCAAGTGAGCAACTTTCTGGGCTCCAACGTCACGACGGTTCTAACTTCACGTCGATGCACGCGATAATATAAAGATTCCCATCTGAATTCGAATGCTCTTTCTTGTCGGTCGCCTCAACGATTGGCCGTTTGGCTGCTCGTGGTCGGCCCGCGTTTGCGATGAGTCGGTGGCAAGCTTATCGCGATAACGGAAGCGTGGCACCGCGAGCACTCTTGCCGAACCCGAGGTTGAATTTCGCGGTGTCATGACTTTTCTGTAACACGTCACAATTGAGTGTAGTAGTGAGATCGTGCGTGTACCTCCATTGCTAGGGAATCACTACTGGATGGATGGAGGGATGGATGAATGGATGGATGCTATGAACGTCCCCTTTGAAACGAGGTGGTGGGTTGCGCCACCAAGCTCTTTTTCTTATTTTGCCTAATGTCTCACCTATCTTTTTTTAAACGTACAAAACGTTTTCAGCATCAATCTTTCTGAACCACTATTGGGAACATTGTCTTTGTACGCCTCCGTTGTTTCTGTCCTCTCTACTTTTCTGCCACCAAACCTTCAATCGCCTTTTACTAATCTCTATTGCGGAAGTGTTTACTTTCGCTCTGCTATACTTGAACCCATGGGTTTCAACGAGGCCAGCGGGACCTAAGCCGACAGGTGGGTAGATATCTTCAAATTTTAATAAAACATATGTTATCGTTTTCCTAGCTTGACTGCCGCCAGAAGCGACGCCGACGGCGTTGACGGGAAACTCGCGTCTTGGCGGGGCTTGGTGAAGTTTGTCGAGCGATAGCACGGCTTTGCTTGCTTTGGGAAAGGACACAGGCGCTGCTCGGTGCCGTCAGCAACTACCGCGTCTACAATTGCACCACATGACAACACACAGACCCTCATGCTGCGTCTCGCTTCAATGCGCACGAAACGTCGAAAGCACAGCGCATATGAAGCTAAAAGCACTCGGCACACTTTGTACACATCGCAGATCGCTTTGACGATAAGGCCCGCGCGACCGCGCACTTGGTCCACATCGCGGATCGCTTTCAAGATATGGGCGCCCACGCGGCGTAAGCAGCAGCCGCCGGTAGTGGCAAGCCAAGTCCCAGTTTGACCTTGGCTGACCTTGAAGGCCTGATTTACGGAACCAGGCGTTTTCTGGCTTGGTAACTAGAGTAGTACAGCTAGGGAGCCTAGATGCAAGTGCTTGCATGTAGGCTCCCTAAGAAGAGCTATCGCTCTAAAACGTGTTATGATATCCGACCGATGAGGAGCGGTCACCGCGGTTAAGAATAAAAGGTCGCCCTTTCAGTTCTCACGCGATAGAAATTTTTTTCTGAAACACTTGCATTATAGGCGCACGTTGCAAGCTTTGTAGCTCATGTGAATGAAATATCGTATGTAAGTAAACGAAGTTGACGTGGAAGATTTCCATTCGTTTCGTTGCACCACCAGGGAATTACAGTGCGTCAAGAAATAAGAGACATGACTGCCCCTATCACAAGGCCGTAGCTGTATGTACGCATTGCCATGGTTCTCTTCCTCGACATCTGAAATATATAGAAAGGTGAAACCGAGTGAGAAGTCAATAGAAAACATAGTAAATAGAAGTGATAGAGAGGGATGTGAGCTCCCTCAATTCAGCACGAAGCTACACCCTTCGGGTGGATTTATACGAAATGTTTGCTGTCATCATGCTCTTTTAGCCAGAAGGGGGATGTTTCAGAAATAAGAAACTTTTCCAGGACCCATAATTTGTGGTTCGTCACCAAGTTCTGAGGAGAGACTCCGATATTTATTGTTAAGAGTGGTTAGACTGTGTCGTCGAGTCCCCCGAGAAGTCTCGAGTCGTTTTTAAAATTTTATTATTCCAGGCATATACAAAAAAAGAACCGAATCCTTCTGTTATCCTTCAGGCTCTTCATCCGCCTTTTCTAGTTATCGAACCATTGGAATTTGTAGACACCCACCTTCTTCGAACGTAGCATGTAGATCACCCATTAAAGGACTCTCTTATTGACAGAGACAAAAGTGAACTTCAAAAGGTTATGCATGGTAAATAACATTACAACCGAGATTAGAAATATTCAGAATGGACCTCAGTTCTGCTGAAAGCACCCAAAATAGAATTGTCACTTGCAAGAGACATATTGTTACGAGGCATTGCGTATGAGCCTGCCATTAAAGGACCGCTGTGCTACGCGAAGAGGAAGAAGACGGGACATGCCTCGTGAGATGCTGTCAGCCATTCTCTGGTAGCAGCAGCCTGTAAATATTGTCTCTCCCGTGTACTTGTGAATCCCCGTGACAGTATGTTCATGATGACTGCGCAGCAACTGCCACTGTACTTCTTTTATCAAGATTATATTCACGTGTATATGAAGGAATTGTGACAAAGTATTTGATCCGCATCTGCATTTTTCACACCAAATCCAAAGTTTGAAAAAATGTTTACATTATCTAGAGCGAGATCTTATACCGTCACCGAACTGTTTCATCTGCTTTATCGTTTGCGCTTCATAGCATCGCTATAGATCGCACAGATACGGGTTATTTTTAGAGATTCACAAGCTGGCGCCACTTCATTAAACAGCACATACTGAAATGCGTTGAGTACCCATTCACCAAATGAAACTCTCAGCGAACACACAAAAGTCAGCACTGGACTTGACATTATGGTGTACCAGTGGACATCGGTACCCTGCGATATTCCTGGAAACACTGCAGCGTACGCTGCTGCAAAAGAGGCGCTGAAAATTATGAAACAGTAAATTTCCCTCTTACCCGTAATCAACTAACTTCATCGGTTCCTGAGGCAGATATAGTGTCAACTTAGCGCAAACATTTCAGCAGAAAGCCCAAAGTGCTCAAACTAGTTCTCCACAGACCCCAACATTAAATTGTTAAATTGTTCAAATTGTTCAAAGTTGAGCGGCAATAGGAATATTGTGACTTATTCGCCCCATCTGCCGCTTGGCAGAGCCATATACGCGTCACTTTTTGCACAGGATTCAACACATTTTTAGCACGTAGTGCCATTGTGGCCACCACTGAAGCAGATGTACACCTCCACATTGAGTGCGCACGACACAATACTGCAAGGTGAAGACCGAAGGCTGATTTAATCTTGCTAGATGGTATACGCCGTTCGCTCAAAGAAAAATACTTAGGCCTACTAACGGACCTACAAAAATGAGTACTTGTGTCTTTCAAAATCTTTGTGGAAATTAAAAAAAAAATAATGAGCTCATACTAGTTTAGTTCGCGGTTGAGAGGACTAATAATTTTTTTTTGTTACCATACATCTTATATGTGTGGCTAAAGTCTTATTTCGTTATCTGTTGTTTATGTGTCTTGTTAAGCAGACGCACGTAGATAAGTGAACCGCCTCATTTGCAAAGCTCTCAACTTATGCACGTATTTTCATTCTTTTGTGCGTTTTCACTTGCTTGAGGAACTGTGTGTCTCTCGTGGTGTCACTTTGCTCTCTTCTGTGCCTCCCTTTACTTGTGCGCGTTACTGCAAATGTTTCCGATACACTTTCTCCCGCACTTATCAGTTTTTCTCTGCTTCTAGTATTGCCTGCCCTATGATGCGAAGTCGGCGCCAATGAAGACACCAACCTGCCCTTTAATTACATAACAATAATAAAAAATAAACCTTGCGGATTCAACTACGTGAAAACATCCGTTGCTGCGGTAGAACGCTCAGTAACCTGCGGCTTTGAATTGTTTTGTATGTTTTTTTTTTCAAAGACACTAAAAGAATATTTCGTGCTTAGCACCGCTCGCTTTTCTTTCATTTTAACAAGATTTTATGCTTTGATCCGAATGGGACTACCTGATTAAAGAATACGCACAATATCAGTGATAGAACGCCCGCCTCGGCTGCGGGAGGCTGTGGGTTCGATTCCCACCGCCGCCGGGCACCCACTGGTTCAAAAGGGTACAAGCGTACCCCGGCCTGGCGTTCGGCTTCCTTCAGGGGTGATACGCTTGGGAAAGGAGCCTGCGCCCTGAATTCCCGTCGAAACCAACGTGAGCACGGAATGTTGCAACAACAACAATGAGCGAGCACAGGAAACATTAACAATTTTATGAAAATATTTATAAAATGCTGTCAGAGCTTTAGGATTGCAAAGCTTTTTGTTTTTATTGATTATCTAAATACTTACAGGGACAATTAAAAACACGTAGTACAAGACCTACCCAGATCAACCCGTGCTTCATTCAATCATAATGTTCACTTGCTACATCAATGGCCGACTTCTGCTTGGGTACACCCTGCTACGATATCATCATAAACGGGTCTCGTCCAATTCTTTGGAGATGGGGATCGTTCATTGATCAAAGCATGGATGGCCGTACGCGCTCGCCTGGGGTGTGCGTGTGCGGATAACAAATTTCAGATGGTTTAGACCCTGGTTTAAATGAATGCTCTAAAAGCTGGTTAATTATTTATTTTTAATTATGTCCCTAAGGTCAGAGTAAAAAAAATACTTTGCGTACCTCAAGAGTGCGACGATCAATACTTAGTAGGTTGCATTCTCGTAAGTAACCGGTGGATTTTTTTAATATACGGCATGGCTGAAACACCCTGTATATCAGCCGTACAGTCATCGCTAGGTGCCCATTTAACTTTAAAGAGGGATAGAATAACGATTGGGGGTAAAAGTAGGAGGTTAGCCAGGATGAGTTTGGCTGTCCCCATTTCACTGTGCGTCGCTAATGGGCTATCAAACCTGATTGAAAGTAGATGGCTAGCTTGAAGTGCATGTGCTTCAATTTTCTGGTATTGTTGAAAGAATGGACGGTCGGAGCGAAGATGAAGAGGACGAGTTCGAACAATTGGCGTGTTGAAAGACTGAACATCAACATTAGTATTAAATGGTATTCAAGCTGGCGGACATGGCGAGGCACTAGCGTTGTAGCGTCATCGCATCTGCAAAGAGACAAAAAAAAAATAAATGTTTAACCATACGGTTAAGAGGCTATGAAGTTCAGTTGCAAGCCCACCAGAAAATTCTGCGTGACGCTGCTGTTCGTCTGATAAAACGAGCCAAAGCTTCATCGCACTGTCATCCAATGGAACGCACTGAACAGTTTCTCCAAACTTCTTGAACGCCTATGCAGCGGTCTCATCGAGCGCCTTCAGGCGGCCTATTGTTTGCAATTGGTTTACCAATGAGCTTGGCGAACAGCGCCGACTATGGAAATAAGTGACACTTTTGATACGAACAGGACACCTGCGCTGACTTTCGATGTATTTTGATTCGGAGGCACGATATTTATAAGGCAGAAGACGTAAGAGCGAAACGCCATCTATTAGTTGCTCGTCGAGCCACCAAAGTAAAAACAAGATAATCAGTAGTCCAGGTCACGCATGACAAATTAAGTCAAAATGTAACGATTTCTTAGGTTAGCAGGTGCAAACTATCTTCTGCCACCCTTGGCTAATTCTTGACGAGTTTCAGGCAAAAAGACAGTGCGCCTAAACAACGCATTGTTTTTTGGCCACTTGCAACAAAGCCACGTGCGTAGGTATTCCTACAGTATATATGAATACTGTGGGTAATCTGAAATGTGGAGGGCACATTCACGAGAGAAGTAGTTTAACTACACGTTCATTTGGCGCACCTGGCATGCTTTTTACACTCTCCATTAGAAAAACCACCCCGCCACCACATAGGGAACTGCAGTGATCACCATCATCAGCACCAACATGTGGCAGACGGTCATCACGGTGCAAGTCACGGCGAAGTTCGGCAGTGAGGGGAACCAAGAAAGCTAAACCACTTTCTAGTATAAGTGGTCACGGAAAATGTTCAACGAAGTTCAGCTGCGCAAAAAAAAAAGAAAGTAATCTGCGTTGTGGTTCCTTCTACCCATCCAGTTTCCGAATTCATTTTTTTCACGTATTTATGGCACACGCTTAGTTATAGGTACGCTATAATCTTGCGTGAAGTGACGTTATCCTCCCACATTTTCTCGCTATGGCGTGGTAACTGTTTCTACGTCACCGTGTTAAAACAAATGTATATCGTGGGTTTGAACGCCCGGAACATACACAGTGGGTTTCGATGGACGCCGCCGAGAAAGACATCTGAATAATTTCTACCACCTAGGGTTCTCTAACATGCACTCAGTGCACGGTAAGCTGGAGTTTTTTTTTTTTTTTTTTTCCTTCCGCCACAATCGTGATGCAGTCGCAGCAGCCGTGGCCGAACTGGCGACCTCATCATTCTCGACAGCGCAAGGCCATACATGACCACTGAGCTACTGCGGCAGGTGCCGCCGATTTTCGCAGGTACCGAAAACATGGGGCGAGTCACGGAACAAAACGTACCCTGCAGAGACCGCTGAAGCGTTCGCACGCAAATCCATCGGGGCATGACGCGCACGTTCGTCCTGCCTGGTACACGGGCTTCGAGAACACGTTTCCCCTGCACAGATACGGCAAACATGAGCTGTCGAACGTACAGAAACACGAGATGGAGCCCAGGGCCACGTCGACTAAAGCTTTTTGCTCGCAAACGCTACTGATCGGTCACCTTCAATAATCACTATTTGCTTGCCTTTCCCTCTTTTTACCCCTTAACCCCCTTCCCCTTTTGTAGGGTAGCAGAACAGACAAGTGTCTGTTTGACCTCCCTGTCTGTGTTTTCTCATCTCTCTTTCTCTCGGGCTTCCAGGATTGCTGAGGCAGCATCACCCGCTACAACGTCCAAACAGCTTCGTCTATGTGGCCTTGTTTCTTTATTTCTCAAACTACACAGTGCTAAATTCGCAGTTTTTCATTTGTATTAGCTGTTTGCCGTTTCACGGGTGCGGGTGCGGAAGATTAAAGGATATTGCCTTGTATATAAAGGTAAACAAATAATGGTCCGTTTGCGTTTATCTTCACTTCCCTAACGATAAAAAAATTGTGTACAACACAGAAAAAATTTTTGGAGCAGAAGCGATGCAAAAAAAAAGAAAAATTCTTTGCGACCGCTAAAACCGAAATAGAAGTGAGAATGCACTCTGTATTTTCGAAGTTGGAGTCATCAGTCAAAGATACAGACTAAAATGTAATGTGGGTATTCCTCCCCTGACCTACACACTTACGGTACGTAGAGCATTTAGTTTAAAAGTAAAGTGTACCGGTTGTTACGTGGTAACGTTGAAGTTCTAGCCCAATGGTTACACTACGACGGATAGCAGAACAGATGCTCGTGTGACTACATGACACCGTCCTCGTCAGTGTTTAATTTTTGCGCTGAAACTTGAACATGACGTAGAGCAGCAAAAGAAAATATGGAAACTTCTACTTTAATAGTACAACGTCTATCACTATCATCCTCATTCCTAAGAGACTTTTTTTTTTCAGAGGCACTTATACATGCGTGTAAATTATACAATAGGCTTACTTTCACAGACCTCGGAGGACACACACGCGTTCTGAGACTCCGAAATACACTGCAATGTATTACAACATCGCTATGGTGCTCGCTAAGTGCCTCGAGAGGCCAGTCGCGCGGTAATATTGCTTGTATTCGGGGGCATTCTTTGACGCTCGGAAAAAAAAAATCACTTTTATGGAGCACGCATTGAGCAACAGAAAGCTCTATCGGGAGTTTTTCATGTTGCTCTACAATTTTCTCATTGACACTTTTAATCAAATTGTACTAATTGATAAGTTGATTAATTATGACTAATCATGTAATTAGGCGAAATGCAAAAAATAATCTGAGCATATCCAAGCGACGGCAAACAAAATTACCTTGGTTCTGTCCAGCTACGTAGCATTTGCATATTTTTAAACTTTGTCCCAAGTTAAGTGAAACAACCTGTATATGCTGAGTATGTGAACAGATAGACATACGTGGGGGCGTAGTTACACACGTAGAAGGCTTGGTACTTTTTGTCGCCTTCGACGCCGTCCAGAGTGTAGTACGAGTAACCGCAGCCGACGTACTGTGTCTCAGCCCAAATAAGCTGCGAAGATAAAAAAGTCAGAATAATACATACGCTTGCGAACCTAGAGGAAAGTAGAACACTGCCAGTGCTGTATTTACTAAACAATCAACATCAGGTTTACAGGGGAAAATATATTGGCGGAATGCTAGTTTGGCTGTAAGCCATAGCTATTGGGGTATTGGTATCACTATCGATACAGCTTTCTGTTGCTCAATACGCGTAACATAAAAGTATTTTTCCGAGCGTGAAAGAAGCTCGCGAATGCACGCAAAGTGCCTCGAACGGCCAGTCGCGCGGCAATGCTGCGTGTATTCGCGGGCTTCTTTCATGCTCGGAAAAACGCATTTATGTAGCACGTATTGAGCAACAGAAAGCTGTATCGGGAGTTTTTCATGGTGCTCTACAATCTTCTCACTGACACTTTGATAATTAGGACAGTACTTCTCGAGTTAGATTATTAATTACAATTAACTAATGAAATCTCAGTAACTGAAAAAATTACTGGTGGCTACTCCCCTGCACTGGAAACAATACGCACTAGGTTTGCATCGCGTAACGCCATGCCTGTTTTTTTTTAAATCGTGCTGCGTGATAGCTGGGACACCCTGTATATGATGCTAGGGTCAACAGGAGAAGCAAATGTTACAATTTAGCCAAAATGATAATAATGTGCAGTGCATGGGTTTGTTTAAGCTTTGCTCTTCTGGCTTCAGACGTCCTTGTGAGATTGAAAATTGATAATTATCTACGACACATTGCTTTATAAATGCAAACGTACGCAAGAATAACGCATGGACCCCCATTTATTGCCTTGCCGTGTTCAGAAAGAAATTAGAGCACTTCGCACTTTAGTAAGTTGAAGCATAATAATTAACGTCACCAGAAATTTTGAAGCCACAAGCACGAAGATCAGACAAATTGACGTTCTTTTTGTAGTGTGTAAAAAGTTTTTTTTTTTTTTTTTTGGGGGGGGGGGGGGGGTTAGGTTGGTTTAGGTTAGATTAGGTTTTTGGGTGTCAAAAAGGCGTTTTTTTGTGAAGAATGGGTGTAAAAGGGTGTTTTTTAGGTTAAGTTTAACCATCATTCACATGGCAGCTGAACAACCGCAATTCCAGAGTTCTCTTTAGTAATTTTTATAGGAAACCATGGCTTCATCTATTCAAGTGGGATTCTGTTCATACGGTAAGCTTTCCGGCAATTTCACGTCACATCCCTAGGCAAATATACCGAGTGCATTCTCACGCAGAAACTGCCGAAGAAAGTAATTAGCTTTATTTTCTCGAACTCCACTTGCCCACGCGTTCGAGAGGCACTAAGCTATTGCCTGTCTACAAGCTTTGAAATCCGAACATTCAGAAGGCTGCTAGCAAATACTACTGCTCCGTTTCATTGTGCCAGCACTTCACCTCGGTGAAGTGACCGATGCGAACGCCGTCGTCCCTATCCCGGAAGTAGGCGATCCTGTCGACGGGGCAGGCCTTGTACTCTGCGATCCAGTTGCCGATCTGCACGCGCCACGAGCGCTTGCTGTGGTCGTAGTTGAAGGCCTCCCAGGCTGCGCTCTGGCCCACGGTGTCAAAGGTCACTGGAAAGTGCTCGAGGAGGCGAGAGGAAAAGCGCAGAGCTTGAGAAGTACTTGTTCTGAAGCCTACAGGCTTAGTTGGTGTTTGCAAGAGGAGCTATCACGGCTAGCCACAAGTGTTTCGACATTTGAAGGGTGATCAACAGAGGAGGAAGCCTCGGGGTGTTGTCGGCGTTTCGGCAGTGGTGGTTGCCTCTGTCAGGGCAAGGGCGAGTTCCCTTGTCGAAACTTTGGTTTTAGGCGAAGACTTCCCTTGTTTACCCAGTGTCGATATTTCCGCTAGGTTGACATATACACAGAAAGAAAGAAGTTACGGCATGGGCGGCAACACACGAACAATTTTTTTTTTTCACAAGACTGCCCAGAAATATATACGCATACAAGCGGCATCCGCAAAAGCTAACAATGTATTGTCATGCAGATGTCCTGTCAATTCCAATCGGGAAAATCACTTCTTAAAAAAAAGTTCTTTCCGAAATGTTGATCATGGATGTGTTATATGGAAGTAAATTATATTGAAAGTCGATTTTCTCCGTAGGCATTGATTATGTGGACATGGGTGTGATGATTTATTGTTGGATTTGTGTGTATGTTCTTTGTGTGTGTTCTTGTGCTGTCCCCTCAATAAAGTAGGTGTAATTCACCACCTGTGTTGTCGTTCATGCTTTTGTGCTCACCTGCGAGGCCGTAAATAAGTTCTTGTTTGTAATATAAGCAAGTTCTGTGAGAACTACTTTCGTATATACTGAGACCTGGGCCACTCTATGTTCAGTGAAACTCTGTCCTTGTGTGTGTGTGTGTTTGTGCGTGCGGCCCAATGCAATTACGTGACGTGCAGTTAACGAAAAAAAAATAAACCTCCATACTTGTCTACACGGCGTGGCAATATGTGAATGCGAACAGTCAAATAATTACTCAAGCAACGATTAGTGTGGTATTGTGAATTGGTACTTCGCTTGAAATCGAATTTTATTTTGCAGTAAAAACACTGAATGGTCATTTTGTGCTAAAAGCTACACAAGTAACTTTACTGTGGCCCAAGAAACTTACTTTAATAATTCCTAAGCAGCCTTCCTTTAAACAAACCTGGCCTTTTTGTGCTTTTCCCCTGTAAATACAATGCAAAGCAGGCACTTTATTCATTATTGGTCTTCAGTCTATATAGAAGTGATCTGAATATCAAATGGCGCAATATTGCACACAACACTCAGAAGGTAGTATGAGAACAAAAAAAAAAAAACTGCAGTATTCAGGACTGTAAGTCAAGTACTACCACAGTCCCAGAAAAATCTGGCCAATATATGTTGAAGTGCGAGAAAATCAATGTTACATTAAAAAAGAGAAACTAAATTTCTAAGGAAGTATTAGGAACTTATAGGGGACCTACATTTATGCAAACCCTTCTTACTCAATCTGTCCTTGTTACTGGATAGGTCTACCAGATGAAACATGATCCCGTTTTCAAATAAGGGGCCACAATCGGCAAGGCACGCTTACCCGTCTTCCTCGCATTGGGTTCGTCGTGTTTTTGAGCCCACTCAGAGGGGCACTGATTGGCGTGAGCCTGGGCCACAGCGGCAAGTTCAGCATTCCAGTACTGCGGAGTTAAAAGAACACAATTCAAATCTGGAAAAAAACACAGTGAATTCCGACCTGTCTGTTCATTGCAAGAAAAACGGTGGCCGACTCGAATTCGACAAGTTTGAAATGTTAGCTTAAGACACCAACCAAATGTGCCACGAAATGATCGAAGCCTACCAAGTATCAAAAATTGGAAGATTAATGCGTCAATGGGCCAACTATTTCGTAGCTGACAATGAAATGCAGTACTTGTCTGCGAACCTGTGATTACGTACATTTCTTGCGAGAACGCTCCATCGTGTGCTACCGCCGCCTGCCTCCCTTTGTATGGTTTATGCCTTTGACAAAGCATTCCAGCGTGTTACAATGTTAAAAAAAAACAACAATAATTTCTTTATTAGTGAACGCAGCATGTCGTGTTCATACGTGCCTTCATTGTGCTGTTGACGCAAGCGCTGTTCCCGCCTGAACATAAGTAAAGATTTATCCAATGCTCTCACGGTGTTAAAATACTTCAGGTCGGAGTCAACTCGAATTAACCCACTCAAATACTGGATGACCTTAATATAACTGGAAAATTCAGTACACTTCAGCGGTCCCTTGGGCAATGAACTCATTTAGTGCAACAGTGGAAGCTACGACGAAAAAGGGACTTTGGTTATAGCGCTGCTATCTGTCGTCTCTGATTTTTGGCAGAATCTTCAGAATTTCCTGTTGTCTCGGCTCCTTGTCTTCGGGCCATAGACGCGGAGCCTTTCAGAGGCTCGCCTGGCCAGAAGTCATCTCGGTATTCTTCGGCGAGGAAGAGAGGAAGCTTACTCAAGTACACCGAGGACACTGAGCTGTACTCCGTGTCGGGTGAAGAGTCATCGGATGACAGTTTCATCTCTGTCCGCAGAAAGAAAGCCAGAAGGAATAATGTCAACGCTGTTGCATCAACCCAAACGAGTACGTCGGCTCTGAAGTCCAGCCCCGAATGCTCGATTCACTCGATTGTCTTCGTGCCCGAGGAATCCTCAGGCAACCTCCTATTGTCGAACATGCAAGCACCATGTCTTGCCGTCTTGCCGTCTTGCCGTGTGTCTATAACCGAATAAAATTAAGGAGATGCTCGTAACTACGCTTAAAAAATAACCTCGCAATCGATGTTACCAACGGGAGTGCGTTCGAAAAACTGCAACAAATCAAGGAGCTAGGAGGCATCAAAGTAATTTCCTAAATCCCGATGGACAATGCCCACACAGCGGGTGCAATCTATGGCATTGATGTCGCCATTCCAAACGCGGACTTCCCTATGCTCGTCAAACCAACAAGTGATGGTGTTGTCACCACGCATGTGAGTCACCTCGGAACCACGCGCTGCGTCAAACTCCTTTTGAAAGGTGATTGCATGCCAACTCACGTCAAAGTCGATCCCTTCCGACTCCCTGTTGGGCCATTCGTACAAAATCTTCTTCAATGCTAACAGTGCTTTAGGCTTGGACATGTCAAGCGGCTGTGTTCAAACTGGTTACTGTGTACCCGGTGCACTGACCCTCACGCGGTAGACACTTACCACGCTACTGCCCTGAAGTGCAGCAATTGTGATGGTTGCCCTGCTGCCTGATTTAAAGACAATCCTCGCATCAAGAAAGAGTTCAGAGTTCTTAGGCCAATGGTTAGGGACAATCCGTCGCACAGGGAAGCTGCTGAAACAATCCTGGGTCGGCGTTGGCGTCACCCCACGTCGTGAAAAAAGGCAGGGGCTGAATGTGGGAGTGGTCGTGTCATTACGGAACACACATTCTCCTGTCAGCCCACAAAGGGGCTGGGAAGTTCAAGAAAGTCAGCTGAAAGAAATCTTTCTCCAAAAGCATGGCCTCCACTTCCGAGCCAGTTACTCCCCAAAGAACCAGTCAAGCCCGCTCGGGAGCCTACTCCTGCCGCTAACGACACGTCCAAAGCATACCGTCAAGTAATTTCAATGCTTTGTTCCCTCATAGATGCAATTCGAGCGATTTGTCGATCCTTGGAACCACGCTTGCTCGCAATGTAGTGGACGGCTTTACCCAAGTGCTTGAATATCTCGAATAGAGACATGGTCAAGGATCATCGATCATTTCGAAAAAAAAAAGTAATGACAGCGTCAATGATCCAGTGGAACACAAGCGGACTAAAGTCACTCATGTCTGACTTTCGTCAGTTTGTATGTACTGTAATGAAGAATACGAAGAGCGCAAGGAGAAGGCCAGCCAAATCGTCCATTTGATGCCAGCCGGATCGCCAGTGCTCGGCACAAGTGTGAGCCGCTCGGGCTTCCAGCTGTTCCTGCTGTGCGTCGCCTGATGCTTGACGCTACCCGCTGACCTGTTGAACATATCCCTTTACAGTTCGTGGAGGTGCTGGGCCTTCAAGAACATCTCCACCCTGGAACCCCGGTCTCAGACTCTGCCACCAGTCATGCCTGACTCTATCCAGCAGACGTCGCCGACACTATCCGTGGCCTGTACTGGCGCTCTTCGCCTCAGGTGTCCCGCCGTGTTCAGCGGTGCGGATGAGCATGACGTCAACGACTCGCTCTCTTCATACGAACGGGTGAGCTTGCACAATCCACGGGACGATACGTCCAAGTAAAATAACATATGCTATGTTGCCGTTGTGGCTAACCAACACAGGTCTGCAACTGAACCTGAAAATGTGCTTGCTCTCTCCGCGCAAGTTTATGATTCTAGGTAATGTCGTATCCCAAGACACAACCATTAACAACCCATCAAAACTTCGCACTGTGGCAGAGTTTCCAAAACCTAAGACACTCAAAGAACTCCGCACCTTCATCAGCATCTGTTCTACTTCCAACGCTCTGTTCATAATTTTCCCTCGATAACATCAGATCTGACATAAAAATCAGTTGTTGGCATGTAAATCAGCACAACACACATAGACGCAGTGTTAACGAAACATTAGAATGCTGTTCGTAAATATTTTTAAATACAGGTTAGTACTCACCTAAATAGATATTTAAATATGCATTATTTCCTTCAAGTGCAAGTGTATTTCATAACGAAATTAGGAGAAAAAGCCATAATTTTTCTATAATTGGCGTTTACGTTAGGTCGGCAAAGACTAATAAGGAGTTCAATTTAGTGCTATTGCGGTGAGATAATGTGAAAACATAAAAAAAATTCGATTATAAGTATGCGATCAAAAATCTTAATTAAATACAGAGAGTTTCTCCTAGGGTAACTGGTTTACTTAGGTGAACATAATTTGTTACGTTGCACAGAAAAATACAATGGTAGACTAACTCTACTGCCACTTTAGAAAGGTAAATATTTTTTAAAGTCTTTTATTGTCAATTGCTCTGCCAAGTCACTTACCAGCTTCCGCATATTAGCTGCCGGTGGGAATCGGGGAAGGAGACCAAATGCAACTTTACTGCGGAACCTGCGTAGGCATAGGTGATATCTCGTCGAAGATGATCTATACACATTTCAATTCTGAATGCCATATCTATGTGAAATTTCAGGTTGAGCGACCAATCGGTTTATACAGAATTACTGGTTATACCTGTCTCTCTTATCTACGCCACGTTAGTTATGTTGCCCAAAGACGTTTCGTACCAGTACATCAGAATCAGATTTTCTCTCCCCAAATTTCGAAGGGACTTTACGAAAAACAACCGCAGTAAGTAGCTTCACTCGGTATGGAAGCACCGGGTAACATGACATACGAAAGCTGAACAATGATATTCCAAATTACCTCCAACCCTTATCCGAAAACAAGCTGAAAACAACCACGTAAAGTATGCATCCCAGATATGAAGTCAGAAACATGTGAATCTGCATGGAAATGTGTTAATCAAATGCATGCAGTCATCTTTGAAGAAAATTACCGCTATTGTTTGATGTAGACAATTCTATTGTCTAACGGGTCAGAAAACAGCCGGTAAGTTCTTCGAATAATCCGTGTTCATACTGAGAGTACTTTCTTCCCTCTCTCTCCTTTCCGTCTTTTCATCCCTTGATACCCATTCCCCAGTGTAGAGTAGTAAACCGAACGTCCGTCTGGTTGACCTCCCTGCGTTTCCTTTCTTCTTTTCCCTCCTTCTCCTCCTTCCGAGGTAGTACGAAAATCTACGACTTTGCACAAACTAGGCAACCCATAACACGATGTAGAAACCTTAGGCCGACGCGAGAAAACCTGAGCTATAGCAATCTACTCTTCATTTTGCCAAATTATCTTTCTTTTCTCTCGTACTAGCTGCCTACGCACGTTTATTCTTTTTATACAACGATGTGGCGTGTTTACACGTTTACACGTTCACACGTTTATTCTTTTTATACAACGATGTGGCGTGGATCTTAGTTGAAGAAGAATTTAACAATAACGAAGATCACGAGGAAATGATGACTTTGTTAACTCATATTTAGTAACTGCTTTTGGCATGCAGCCATCGCGTTTTCACACATTCACTACACGCACGAACAAACATACACACATACACAAGCACCATGCACAGTAACGTACAAATGAGTTTTTCACGCGCATAACATATTCGCCCGCAATAAAAACAGATTTAGAACGCGATTATGTACCTGATCTGCCTTAGGCTCTCAGTAGGATGTGAAACAAAAGGAATGCGGACATCCTCACCTGTTGTGCATTTGTAGAATAAGCTGTCTCTCTCTTGCCGTAACTCCACTATCACGAATTCGGCAACGGGGATTGGGAGGCTTGCAGGCCGTGTGCAACGTGTCCCCAGCCACTAGGTAATATTCCGGTCGGCACATCGACGCCACGGACAGTAGTGAAAACGGCCTCCACTGTTGCAGAGGCCCGTACGCGATTGCCAGCTTCGTCGAATAATACGCTCCAGCCACGGTGTGGCACAGCACCCATTTCAGCACCACGTTCATGGTTGACAAAGCTGCATAGTGAATACAGGCAATAAACTCAAGAAACCTTTAGGGGAAAAGTATTCGTGTATTTTAATTGAAGTGCAAGAATGATTGGTTCAGGAGAAATGAAAGTGGACAAAAAAAAAAGCAATTTGTCGCTGATGAGAGCAGAGCCTGCACCTTCCTCATTACGCTTGCGTTGCTCTAATAACTGAGCTGCAGCGGTGGCGGTTTCCACATCCAGATCCTTGGGTATTTGTGTGTGTTTCCCGTGTTCTTCTACAGTCAATGTAGATCAAAAGGGTCCCGTCACTTTGATTTTGCCAGAACTGAGCTCACCCTGTTCCAGCACATTTCTATTCTTAATACCGCACATTACTGTGACACTCTCGACTGCTTTTCCTTCACTTGGCCAACATTGTGTAAGTAATTTAGAACACCGGGAACCTGTGACCCTTACTTCGGCTCTTGATTATAACATTTCTATGTATCAGAAAACAATGTGGAGGATGGGGCGAAGATATTTTCGGGCACCTCGAAATCATGAGCGTCGGCTCTCTGATATTCTTAACTAAAATGGCCATAGACTGCTAGTTCAAGCCTCAACATGACGGTGGCCCGAGGAATGGCTACACAGACGAAAAAAAATGTACACAGGACACGCACTGCACAAGTTAAACGGTGGTCCATTTGCAAGACTGGTGCCTGCGTTAAGGAGAGATAACGCTAGCGCAACACCATTTTAAAGGACACACCTTCACCAAATCTGTGTGTGCATCGTCGGTTACGTAACTGTTACACATATTTCGAAAGAACACGTGTGATAATCAGGCGCGGGGATAAAAAAGCACGCGAACTCATCTAGGCTTTCCGCGTAGATAAACCCCACGAATGTTGCACTTTAATTTGTTCTATCAACCTGCCTGTTTACCACATCAGGCTTTTAGAAACATTAGGCCTTATCTAGTAATATGAAGCCTGCTACCGCAGACGACCTTTTTGTATTTATTTCTTGTCTGTTACAATTTACTGCCAGTTGTTAGTTCGGCGCTTCTCCTGTGTGCTTCTTATCTCTGTGACGCCATCCCTGATGCCGTCATAATAAAATTGAACCAACGCGCCCAATTTTACAGCCCATTGCACTTCAAGCCTATTGCGCGAAAATGAAAAAAATAAGAAAAAGAAACAAGAAACGGATTGAAACTGGAGAATGAAAGAAGTATATAACAACTAAACTAGACTGAAACTGAGAAGCTCGCGTGGTGCGACGTGCAATGAACAGATATGCGTGACTGATAGAGCATGGCCGCTGATAGAGATACATAGGCAAGGGTGTGCGACTGAATCTCAGTCTCTGATTTCTATAGTTGATAAGATGAAGAAGCGGTGTCGGACAGCTTCAGCTGATTTCATTTCTAGGCTACAGAATGCGCGAGTTCACCTGATCATAGCGCCAGAGAAGAACATGTTGACATAACTATCCATGTAAAAGAACAACCGAAAACGGCCTTCAATAAATAAATTCTCCAACAACATTTCGTATTCGCAGAAAAAGATTTCAGTTGCGTAGTTAAACTACAGGGGTCGAACTGACGAAGCACTTTTTTTTTGTAGAAACTTCTTGGCAATAGCCGTTCGCTTTCTCTAATGAGACGTCGAACAACCAGTTCAACTGGGCCTGCTACCCGCCAGCAATTCTACCGTAATTACTTCATTGCGAATACGCACCCAGACGTAAACGCACGTTCAGCCACGCTAAAGAACATGTGGTTTTTTTGAGGAGCATGACGGCATTAGCTAATGCGCGGACGTATCCTGCACGCAATGCATTTAATCGCGCGCACAATGGCACCCACATATGCGCCAACTGCGAACGCGCACGACTCTTGAACATACGTCGGCGATTCGCTGCCCCTGCCGCTGCTATACTTTTGTGCGAATCAATGGGCCGACGCGTTCTCTGCGCGAAGCTAAAAATCAAGCACGACTCTATATCGCTCTAACCTTTTGACCCAGATGACGGAATGAAAATTCTTGAGGAGCAAAGTCACATAGAGGTAACTAACAAAAAAAAATTATGTGTAACTATCGCGGGAGCTACAAGTAGTATAGCCTTACCAGAAATGGAGTTCCGAGAATGCCTCACTGAGCCGCAGTTGAAGCACGCCGAGACCGTAAACACTGTCAAAGGGCCAGCCGAGGTTTGGTGCTTCGCCCCCCCCCCCCCCCCCCCCCTCGAATAACGAAGCTGGCGTGGGCGACACGCTTGCATATTCATGAGCGAGGGGGATGCGAGCGAGAACTCGGTCGGGGTCTCGTATTTTTCTGCGACAAAAGCAAAAAGAGGAAACGAAAGAAGGCGGTCGTGTTGCTTCCGTGTCACGCGTCGCGTTCTCCGAGCACCCGGCACTTTCAGTTGATAACGACAAACTTGATGTTTGCCGGAGTTCTAGCTGGCAACTCCTTTCATTGGTGGAAGTAATTGCTCCTCTCATATTTAACTGTGTGTGCTAGAACTCGGCTGCACATCGACGGAGAGCGGTCGTTGTCCATTCTGTCGAAGCTGAATGAACGTACACCTTACAGTAAAAAAAAAAAAGAAAAAAAACTGCAGATTGAGTAAAATTTAGGAGAAACGCCACGCTTATAACCGTGGCAAAAGTAATCCGCTGCGCTCTACTTTCTGCTTGAGAGAGAGAGAGAGAGATCGACAGAGGAAAGGCAGGTGTGGTTAACCAAAGGCGAGATTTCGGTTTGCTACCCTGCACTGCGGTGGGGATATAGAGGTTGGAAAGTGGTGCTCGAGAGTATTCATAAAACTGTTGAAGGGAAACGTCCTAGGTGTTTTCATTTTGCAAAAAAAAATCAGTATAAACAGCAAAAAAACTTCGCCCAAATCGCTCGCGAGATCCCGCTGGTCCTTTAGAGGACTCCTGGAAATTCGAACTGTCTTTTGTTCATGCTTGATCTGTCCCTGCAGCCCCGAATGCCAACAGCCTTCTCCAGGTGTGACCATATAAAATACTGTGTGAGCTATGACCTTCAAAAATTTCTACTCCATTCTAACGATTGAGTCCCCCACGTGCAACCGCTGTAACTGAACATACCATCGAGCACCTTTCCTGCCACCTCTGAGCGCGATCAGCTGATTGCACGGTCGACTCCTGACAAAGGTGCTTGGGAGCATGTCGTCACCCATACGTTAACGGAAAGATCTACTCGAGCTTTAATGACATTTTTTGCGAATCAACAAGCTTGTAAAGATGTAACTCAATGGGAGAAGCTTATTCGGCAATTTGGTATTTCAAGACAAATGTTTTTAGTGCAGAAAAAGGCAAAAAAGTATTACTGAGCTAATGACTGCGCTATATGCAATAGTTTACCACATGATGCGAAGCCTCACATCTGTGCCGTGCGCCTGGGTTGTTTTTGACGACTTGCTCATATACTTTTACGGTGAGTAAATATACTCGGTTGGAATTTGGCGTCTGTGTTGTGTTCTTGAAGTAGTCCAAGTTTTTTTTTCTTTTCTGCGCAAGTTTTACGTCTTGAGAAGATGCTGATAGATTTCCTGTTTATGATACTGTGCGCGTAAGCTCCCTCTGCTTTGCGTTGTCCTCCTTTCTTTCAATACGTCCTCCCCTTTCCCCAGTTTACGGTAGACAAGGAGACGTCCTTTCGGCTAGTGCCCCTTCTTTTTATTGTTTTATCTCTCTCTCTCTCTCTTTGCCTAGATATAAAGGACTTTGAAAGTGACAGGAATGGAGGGAATAAAGACGACCCGAGTACTACTCGCAACTATTTTATTCAGTGGTGAGTTACAAATTGTGTATAATCATCATACCCATCCCAAGGTCAGCAGAAAGGCTTCCATGCTACCATTTCTTCTTTGTCTTTTCTGTGGTTCTTCAAATGTGCCGTTCTTCTTTCCATCTTTCCCTGCTGCGTTCGTGCTGTTTGTTTCTTTGAAACCTTACGAGCTCGTCCGGATTACCAGTACATCTCTATTCCCAAATTGATCCGAGTACTAAACGTAGACAGTGCAAAAGCAACACGGAAACGAAAACGAGACGGGACGAGCGCTGTGCCGAGATGGCCTATTACACAGCTCACGCTTGTATTCCTTGATTAAACTATGTCTGTAAAGTGTTATACATGATGGAATACGAGCATGCTTGAGACCTGCACTGTGGGGCCGCATCAGTTGTAGCGTCAACTTGTGAAACTTCCTGCAATCACGAAGCGTTGCAAGCATTTTGCTTTGTGCCGTTGTTCTCGCAGAAGGTGAAAAAATATTCAAATTACAAAAATATTCAATACGCAAATCAGTATTGCTGCCGATGCCTTTGCATACCAACAGGCAGGTAGAACGTTGTTACCACTGTGTGCCGTGCTCTGGTGCCCGGATCCAGTCAGGCCTTCGCAGGCTTTTTTTTCATGCTGCAAACACATAGCATATGTTTAATAAAACTGAATTGAGTTGAATTGTCGTTGCAGTTACTGTTGTTTGGGCAACTGTAAAAGTGATGTGGGCGTCAGAAAAATCCACCAGTGACGCGGCTGCACACTTTTGCGTTTCCGATGTTCAGATAGTCTGTAACCTGTAATACAGCTGCGTACAGGCGAAAACTTTGTCACCTAAATGTGGTGGCTTTCGATCGGTTGTCTACGACGCCTGTATGGCCATATCTTTCTTTGTAAACTAGGTTACCGTAAGAAAGCGGCCATGCTAATAGCCCAAGATAGCAGCACTTCGACTCTTCCTTGAATAACCTTTGTAATGTTCTCATCCATTCGCAGCTATGTCGGCAACCTCGTTGAGTGTAGAATGATAGACTTCACTTTCTAAGCACTCGTACCTTGTGCAGTTTTCCGTCACACTATGGCACCGAATCACACCTAAGTGCACAAAACGCGTCACGTGAAATCTCTGTAATTCATTTACATATAACAGGCGCGCGAAAGTCACCGCATTGGAGTATGATGCGAGTGTCGCGTGCTGTTCTTTATCACCGTGATGCTTGAGACACCAATTGAAACACTGAACGAAATGCAAAATACGAAGTGCATTCGTTCAACCCACTGTCCACATTATAATGCGTTCAGTAAAAAGCAGTACACGACTGTTGACTCCGCATAAACGAAGGAATGATACACCTCATAGCAACAACGCCTAAGATTTGCATCCCACGAAATTGCGTGCATACCGCTCGTTGAACATGGTAGTCGCGTTAGGCCTCGGAACATCCACATCAATAACGAGTATCAGGAAGCGAGATTCGTTCTTTATATTCCTTTCATTTCCGTGGTGAACCAGTGCGCATGCGCGTTTTATTCGTTATCTCCATTCCTCTAAGGGACTAATGAGTCAGTTGTGAATGTAACGCCCATGGTGTCTGGTCATCTGTTCTCTGTGTCTTGTTTCATTCCCCCTACAACGGCTTCGTGAAGATTCAACCAGCTGTTCCAAGAACAAGTTATCTCGAATAACGGGTATGTCGTGCAATCCTTTGCACGTGAGTAAGCTTACAAAAGTTGCAAGTTAAACAAGCTTAGTAAGGAATATATAGACTTACCTATTGAAGCAGCTACCACCTTGTTTCATTTTCTAAGAGTGGATGTATCTGTAAAGTCGGTCTACATATGTATCGAGCGTATGACCATTTATGGCGGCGGAGAATCCGTAAGAAATTAGAAATTTAATTCGTTCATTTATTGCTAATGCTGTTTGTTACGCCCTTGAATGACATAAACAAGATCGAATCAGAAATGCAAAATGCAATGTTATCCTTTCGCATTCGCCGACTTCATGGGTGAAGCGAACGCATTCTTTTTTCTGTATTTGTGCATGCTCGTACACCATACATGCACCTGCCCCTCAAGACACGTGGTGGTGCCGCTGAGAACGACAATCGTACAATTTGCACGTGAATTCAAATGACGCGTTTCTGTGGCAGAACGGAAAAATTTCGTACCTTGTTACACGTTAGAACGATGGCGTCACTAGGTATAGGGTGATGCATTTGTGCCTTCTAGTAAAAGAAAGCGCCATTATTTACAACCAGCTGTACGCTGCCAGAAAAGCGTCGTTTTATGGCCAAGTAGATGCATTAGACAGCGCATTCACGTCTACAGAGCATCTGGGTTCGCTAAACACACGCGCTGTAGGTTGTGCATTTCTTCTTGCCTTCGCAGCAGAAAAAAATTGACGTCCTTAGACGAGCCAGAAATGATCGGCGAAGTTTTTTCTAATTTCCTATTGTTTATTAATATGCGAATGTGGCTCCGCCAATGCATCCTGATACTGCCCAATTTTCGTTTTCAGGGACTAGGTATCCTTCTGCAATTTAATATGGGGTCAGCTAAGCTGAGTCGTGCGACATCTTTTGAAATGCTCTACAAGAAAAACCTACGTCTAGAAAACACTACACAAATTAAGTTGTTTCCACTAAGCACGTGGTCGACAGAGGGTAGCGCGGACCGAGGTGGATATAATTAGGCGAAGATGTATGCATGTGAGCGTATCATAACAATGTTGAGGGAATAGATGGCACTGCTGTAATTACTTATACACTTCTCATTATTTATTTAATATTAACATCGATTTCGGCAATTTACATAAACTACCAGTGTATTGCGCTGGCTTAAATGTTACCAGAGCTTTGTGGAAATGGGTATCTTCCTCGATACGCCATAGCAAAGGTATTCGAGCATAACTGAGCCTACCATTGTGGAGCTACTATTTTAGCAAGCGAAATAAAGCTACAGGGACTTCTTTCTGGGGTTTTACGGGCCCAAACCAGTTCTGATTATGAGGAACGCCGTAGTGGGGGGGTTCCGGATTAATTTTGACCACCTGGGGTTCTTTAACGGGCACTACAACGCGAGCACACGGGCGTTTTTGCATTTCGCCTCCATCGAAATGCGGCCGCCGCGGCCGGATTCGATCCTCGCGATCTCGTGCTCAGTAGCGCAACGACTTAGCTGACTGAGCCAACGCGGCGGGTAAGCTTCAGGGACTGAGTAAGCCTAATGTGATGGGCCTGGGGGCGCATGCATGGGCAGCATGTCGCTACTTGGAAACCATAACAAATGCGCCTGACGAATTCTTAACTCTATTGCAGTGCCCTCTGTCGATGTGATACTGATCGATCCGAATGTGGCACATCATCTGCGATCAGAAGGAACTTTTATTATGAATTCTCGCTGTATCAATACAGAAGCAGTGGCTTGTAAATAAATATGGATTTCAGATGAGTACGGCATAAGCAGCTTTATCACGCTGAGTTTAGACGTTGCATAGAGACTGGGTTCTCTGGGAATTTCCCGGAGACACACTTATCCAGCACATTTCTCTTGGTGCGTCTCTCTCCTGGCCTACGTCAGGAGTCTACGTCCAAGAAGCAAGCATAGAAATTGTACGTCACTTTTTTTCTTTCTGTCTCTCTCTCTCTCTCTTTCTACCATCGTCTATTTCCAAGTCGAGCGAGGCAGCTTTTGCCCCTTTGGGCTTTGCGGATTATGATGATGGCGGCGACGCACCGCGGCTCCCAAGATAAACAACGTCGGGATAAACCGCGACCGGACAAAGCCACTTTGGGGGAAGTTAATCGCGGGGCGAGCAAAAGTGAGATGGTGGTGGGGAATATCAAAATATGAGACGCGACTTCGCTAAGCCTTTCCGGCTTTGTAAAGCCCCAGGCCAATGAAGAAAAGAGAGAGAGAGAGAATGAGAAAGAAGGCTTGCGGCTTGCAGATGCAGCCCACGCTTCTTGGGGCCCGAACAGAACTGTGGGTCGAGTCTTCAGTACACGGAACCGCAATCCCTGGCCTGCTTCTCGACCACGGGGTGCGTAGTGCGATTAGGTGTGCGCTGTTTTACTTATAAGGGATAAATTCACCCCCGAAAGAGCGTGGCGGCATAGATTTCACGGCCAGTGTCAAGAACTTTGAAAGCTTCGTAGCGTGAAGGTGATAAAATGGAAAACACCTTATTTTTTTGTTATGTTATCGCAAATATGTGTGCCGCAAGTTTTACAGTGCCTTGAGAAGCGAGCACAGAACAAGCACAGCAGAGCAGACACGAATGAGTGCTAACTTTCCGACAAACTTTAATACGCAAAACCCGCACGCATACGCACGCAGTGATATCAAGAAAGAAAAAAATGAAATTTGTCCTCGCCGTGTTGTAGCGGTTTAAGTCTATTTATGATAAATTACCGACCATATCGCTCCCGCGCCTTGCTTAAGTGTGTGAAGTTCACACTCTTTAAGCGTTACTCTGATCCAATGTTTTATCCTCGGTGTCAACTGGGATAAACAGAAAATTTTTCATGAGTTGTGAGAGGCTCAGCAGTTCTGGAAATTACTAACAGAGATATAATAAAACATGATAGCATAACAGACGCACTTAAGCAGCGTTATAGAAACGATTGTCTTACTCGCGCTGCATAATTACAAAATCATGCCACGTGCTTCAAATACGCTAAACTTGTCATCCTCAACATGACGTTCATCATACTCATCATCACGAGCCTATGTATATCTAATGCAGGACGAAAGCTTCTGCCAACGATCTCCATTTTACCTCTGTCGTTGGAACACGTGAAGAGAAAGGATGTTTTTTATATCCTTCTGAACTCCCAACAAAAAGCACACTTTTTTATTGCATTTACTTCTTTGGCCATCATTATAATCATACGCTGTTTTGGATCGCTCTTTCACGTCCTCGTGTTCTACTACAACGCATTCATGCACTGAGCCAGCAATGGTGGCCACCTATTGCACCACTGATTCCGGCGGACGCAACCAGGTTTCCTACAGGCATAACAAACGATGACATATTTCTGCCTACCCTGTGTGTGTCCGAGCGTCAACTTCAGAGTTATGGATGCGGTGGCTGAGGTGGTTCCCTGATCATGGCGATCAGTGGCTTTTCCTCAGCAGACACACACACACACACGTCCTCGCACAAGCTGAACGAGGAGGAGGGGAAAACAGGGAAAGTCCATTCAAGCGAACGAGAGCCCTTCTGGGGGAAATGGCGCAAAGGATTTGGCTTGAGCAGGGCGCTGCATCACGTAGCGGGAGGCCAGAGATATCAACGTGGTTCGTGGTCTTTGCGCCGAGACTTGAGGTTGGGCAGGGAAGAGGGTGGCAGCTTACACGGTTGCCAGACGGTGACTTATCTTCTGTAGATGATGACGATGGCGGTCCTCAACTATGGGATGTACCTGCTCCGGGAACGGGCCAAGAATCGTGCTGCAGGAGTGAATAAGAGACCAACAAGCTGTCGTCTTTGTTGTTGCTGTTTTTTCTGCTGTTGGTTGTTGCCTCCAGCACGAACCTTCGGCGTCTCAAGGGCTGCAGCTTTTGAGGTCCAAGTTGCAGTTTATTAGTACGTGTAAAGAATGAGTAATTTCTCCACTGCATGACCATCCTACATTGTACAAGGACGGCAACCTGGCCACCAGTGCACCGGTGTTTGGTTTTTTTTTTCCTCGTTCCTGTTTCGGTCTGTTGGCGCTTAGTCCTCATGAATAAAACTTACTGTAAAGTTTGCCTCAAAGAAAGAAGCTTAGAAATATGTGTCTTAATAACCAACCACATTGCTGGCCTCTTAAGAACATCTTGCAGGAACATTTTGATTCCTGATGTCCTTACGTTTGTCTTATTCCTTGATTTCTGAATTTTCCTTACACTTTTGCGCAAAAAAAGGGCTCTTAACAGTTGTCGCGTTGATAAGAACAAGCAACAGGAAGTCAAACCGGAAAGGGCGTCCCGTATATCAGTGACTGAAGCGCCACCGGACACGATCGTACGCGTGTCACGAAGAAGCAAGCAACGACAGAAGGTAATGCGCGATGGGGAGTGGATAGGGAGGCTTGGCGGGAAATAGGGTAGGGATGCAGAGGGGGCCAGGCTCGGGGGTTAAAAGTTTTGCGCGCGGGGCTGTTCTGAGCCCATAATCTCGGCTACACATTCGTCGCGGCGAGTAACGCAAGACTTGGCCGCACGCGCGGTTGAAGCCGCAGCTATAGCCGTGCGAAGGGTTGGGGGGGGATTGCCGCTATTCTTCCTTACACGGACGGCTGCGTGGTGAGGAATATGCCGAGCTTATACCCTGCCGGCCCCGTCGGCCCACCCGTTTTCCCTAATTCTTGCTCCCCTTTCTGTTTTTCATCCGAGTGGACTCGGGCGTTAAAGCCGCGTTGCGCGAATGCGTTGCCTCGGTTGGGGAGATTGAGGAGATGGAATGGAGGAGAAGTACGAAAAGAAAACGCCGGCATGTGTGGCCACCACGGGCGGCGTCTTCGACTCCTTTTCCTTTTTTTATTTTCTGTTGTTTTCTTACTTTGTTTGACACTTTGGTATGCACTCTCGGCTTGGGATTTGCGACACAAATCAAGTGTTGGCATTAAGGGTTTATGGGGAAGTTACGGAGCCCCCATTTGCGGGAACAATGTCTGTGCGTAAAGCCATTGTTTTCGTTGGCTTTTCATAATGCAGGATTGGTGCTTTTGTCAGTGGGCGCCGCTGCGGAATTCGAGATCGAAGCAGCTGAGGTCGGGCTCTCCGGTGCCTGCCATCTGCCAACTGTTGTGTTACAGCAGTTCGTTCGAGTTATATGTTTTATTACAACGCTGTTAGATATTTTTACGCGTTTTAAGCATTTTAGCAGCAAAAAAAAAACAAAAAAAAAGAGAACGCACTTTTGCTAACGGAATGAAAAACAGCCCATGGGCTGTTGGGCATACATACTGCTCTAAATATGTTTTTTCCAGACAAAGTAGAAATGAAAAATAAGTAAAGCAGTTTCGAGAAGGCTGCGCGATGTTCAGAAATCTTGTATTTTGATTCCTATCGGGGAAAAAAATAGAAAAGCGTTTTGACACGTTATATAGCGCGAGCGTGCAGATGGGGCTTTCATTAATGTCATTTATTCACTTACAGGTCAAGACAGCTCGGCAAAGTTTATCAAAGCAGGTTTCGCAATACGAGAAAGAATGGAAGAGCGGATGCGAAATGCACACGTCTTCACGGCAGCTCACATGCAACGTAGAGATAGACAAAGCCCTCGCGCTCTAACCTCACGCTAGTCGCAGCTTCACCATACAGCACGCTGTTGAAAGGAATGTGCTTTCGTTTTCCATAGTTACATTTTGGCCTTAACTTATCATGTGTTCTTGCATGTGAAAGGCCACAAAAGCTCTTGTTCACTTCTTGAAGGAGACTGGACTGTATGAGCGCTTGTGACAGTGGACCTTACTCTGCGACCGACTGTGTGAATGGCTGACTCTTTATTATTTTGTATACTCTCGCTCCTTATCTATTCTTCCCCTTTCCCTCTCCCCAAGCTTAGGGTAGCCAACCGGGCACGTCCTTGGTTAACCGCCCTACCTTTCCCTTCTCGTTTCTCTCTCTCTCTTTCTCGTTTTCAGCTCTGGAGACGCCATGTTATATATTGCGCCTAACCGTGTGTTTGGAGGCTTGCTCGTGTTATTGCGCTGTGCTTGAAGTCAGAGCGTCTGTAAACGGCCAAATCTTTCACTTACGAATGCCTGAAGCACAAAATCAGTGTGAGAAATAAAGATTGCACGGAACGCGAGCGAAAGAGAACATGAGGAATGTGAGCAATTGCGAAAAACTTGATATTTGATTTGGGGAACGGCAGTAAACAGCGCACGAAACAAGCTAACTCCTGAACCTCAAGTTGTCAATCATGTTTGTCCTCAGTTTACATGGGACCTGCATGTGCGACCTCACTCGCACAATGTCAGCTCACACGCTCGAATCACACCGCACGGGCGACCGCGAATGCCGACATCGCTACCAGCTGCCTTACCTGGTGCGCCGCCGTCGTCCGCGCCGTCGCCGACGAAAGCAAGACCAGCAGCAAACACCCACCCCAGGACCCAGCCCGGTTCCTGCCAAGACTACCGAAACCCAAGGACCTCTCCCAGACCAACGAACTCCCACCCCCACTGACAAGCCTACCTGGGCCGACAAGGTGGCAGGCAAAGGTGAGACCCGCGCAGCGCAGCGTCAGGGACACTTGCCACAGCAACCTGACCCAGAACTAGCGCAGCTAAAACGCATGTATGCGGAGCAAGCTAAAGAAATCCAATCGCTTAAAGAAGAGCTAGCAAAACAACAGGCCCCCTCATCGCGCGAGGGTAGCATTAGCAGCGGCCCCGTCTCGATACGCGGCGCTAAGAAACGAGCAGGCCTGACGCCTCAGGCCGAAGAGCAATCCGAATTCGAACGGTTTACAGCTAACATATACGCGATACTAGAAAAGTACCGCGCGGAGACCATGACCGAGTATGGCGCTTTCAACGCTAAACTCGAGAGCATGCAGAAACAACTTAACGAGCTGGCTACATGGCCAGCACAAATGGACGCGAGGACTAAGGTGTTGGAGGAGGACCTGGCACGCGGAAAGCGCGCTGGGCTAATACCTAGGCCTTAAAATGGCGTCGTCACAATCATTCACAATTTGGCAATGGAACACTAGTACCCTCCGGACGCGGAGAGAACGTTACAACAATTCATTGGCTCTATAACCCAACGACCGGCCGTCATTCTCCTGCAGGAAACGCGTATCGACCGATTCGCTCTTCGTGGATATAGAGTCGAGGCCGTCTGTGGGAACAAAGCTCGAGGCATAGCCACCTGTGTGGCTAAGCCTTACGCTTACACGACACATGCAATACGCCCAGACCTCAAAATAGAGCATCAGATGTTAGAAATCATCCCCAACGCTCACATTAAGCAATCTATATTTATCCTTAACGTGTACAGTTCACCTTCGCACAGTGCAGAAACATTCACCACACTAGTAACTAAAGCGACGCAGATAGCAGGCAACCATCCCCTCATCATCGCGGGGGACTTCAACGCCCCCCACGTAGACTGGGGATACAATCGCACAACACAGAAAGGACGCCACTTACAAACGCACATCACTCAACACAATCTAGTGTTACTTAACGACCTCTCTACCCCCACCCACATAGGTAACTCAGTGTCACGGGACTCATCCCCTGACCTGACCCTGGTACGCAACGTATCGAATCCCACATGGGTTAACCTGCAAGCTAGCCTAGGTAGCGATCACTTTATCTGTAGCACTACATTCAATATAAGCAGCCCCGAACCCAGACACTTTAAAATAGTAGACTGGGACTACTTTAGGCAAATTCGAAAACAAGACACCAACCATTACTCTTCCGTCGCTGAACACTTTACGAGACTACAGCGGGACGTAAAACAAGCTACCAAATCCATCTCTACAACACGCAACATCGACCACATGGACAGCCACCTCGCACATCTCCTGGAGGCTCACAAAAGTCTTCAAGAAAGATGGAGAACACAAAAACACAATCGTAGGCTACGAAAAAGAATTGCATTGCTCAACCGACAAATCGAAGAGTACAGCCAGACACTAGCATGCCAACAGTGGAATGAGGTGTGCAATTCGCTCGACGCACGCATGAGAAAAGGTCTAAAATGGGACCTTCTCAAGCACCTGCTCGGCGACAAGCCCACCAAGTCAGAGCAATGACTAACCCTAGATAGACTGTTACACAAAGCGCGAGGGCAGCAGCTTACAGATGCGCAGATTTTAGAAGGTACAGCAGCCCGGTATCTATGCACAGAACCTAGCTCGCATGAAGACTACCCACCTTACGCGGGGGCCACTCACGGTCCATTTGAGGAGGCTATAACCAGCGCTGAAATACGCGCGGTAATAGCAGAGCTCAACACTAAGTCAGCCCCGGGTCCTGACGGAGTCACCAACAAGCTACTCCGCAACCTGGCTGACAATGACATTGAATCACTAGCCACCCACATGAATGAGGTTTGGAAGCGAGGGAGCGTCCCGCCAGAATGGAGGGCCGCGACCGTCATTCTCATTCCCAAACCGAACAAACCCCTGGAGCTTGACTCTCTACGACCCATTTCCCTCACATCTTGTGTGGGTAAGGTCATGGAGCACGTCATTCTCCGCCGAGTCACAAAACATGCAGAGCAAGAGCACCTCTTCCCATTCAATCAAGTCGGGTTCAGGCCGGCTATGGCCACGCAGGACGTACTCCTCATGCTACAGGAGACGTTACTTAGAGTAAGGAGTAAAGACCTCAAAGCAATTCTAGCTCTCGACTTAGAGAAAGCTTTCGATACCGTAAGCCACGCTCATATACTACACGAGATTCAGGAGGCAGGCCTAGGTCGACGCTTCTACGAATACGTCCGCTCTTTCCTAAGAGCCCGAACGGCTACACTTAAAGTTGGAGATCTCAACTCACACACCTACAACCTAGGCCCGCGCGGCACCCCGCAAGGGTCGGTGCTCTCACCGTTTCTTTTCAATTTAGCCCTCAGACAACTTTCGCAAAAGCTGAAACATATCGAAGGCGTAGAGCACGCGTTCTACGCCGACGATATTACTCTTTGGCGCAACGCAGGCAGCGACGCACAAATCGAAGCAAGCCTTCAGGAAGCAATTAATACAGTACAAAACTTTTTAAAGCCCACGGGACTCAGACTCTCGGCAGCTAAGTCCGAGTTGCTGCTTCTGCCACCGCAACACGGCCGCAACAACGGCGAACCAACTATACACCTCTCCACAACGGATGGCTCGGATATCCCGATAGTGTCGTCGGTTCGAATTCTGGGCGTTACCCTGCAGGAGAATGGCAAAAACGACTTAACAGTCGCACATCTCATCAAAAAAGCTGATGCAGTCATTCACCTCGCCCGACGCGTCGCTAATAGACACGCGGGACTCACAGAAGAGAGCTTACTACGCATCTTTCACGCGTTCTTAATGTGCCACGTTCACTACGTTGCCTGCGCTCACCCGTGGAGCAAAGGCGATGAAACTAAAGTGGACAACCTCATCCGCAAATGCACGAAACGAATACTTGGTCTACCCATGACGGCAAGCACGCAGCGCCTGCTAGGCCTTGGGGTACACAATACGTTCAAAGAAATTACAGAAGCACAAAGAATGTCCCAGCTCATACGCCTGTCCTCGACAGCTGCGGGCCGGGACCTCCTCTCACACATAAGTCTTCCTATCCCAACTCAAGTCAATGACCCAACACCATTACCGCAACACCTTCGTGCTAAAATCACAGTACTACCCTTCCCCAGGAATATGCACCCGGTGCATAATCAGACTCGAAGAAGGGCACGCGCTCAAGCCTTACTAAAAGCGGCCACCCTACACGCGACAGACGTGGCTTTCGTAGATGCCGCTAAATACGCAGACAAACCCTACTTTGCGGCTGCGGCGGTCGCCCCAGACGGGACAGCCCTCAATGCTCTTACCATACAAAGAAAGCCTGCGAGGCCGAACAAGTGGCTATTGCCCTTGCTCTAGCCCTCCCTCAGCGCGACACAATATTTACCGACTCCAAACCCGCTGCACTGGCATACCGCCGCGGTACACTATGCCAGGCGGCCTTAAGCATTCTAGCTTCCGCTCAAATAAACGAAGACAAGCACATCTACTGGTTCCCGGGGCATGAAGGCCTCAACGTTCAACCAGGGGTTCCCAACGGCAATGAGCTGGCCCATAACCTCGCGCGAGATCTTACGCGCCGCGCGGGGACGCGGGCCGGCTCACCGACCGGGAGCCCCAACACGCACCCGGAGCCACTCCTCTCCTATCACGAGATTTGCTCGCACTATAAGTTATCGAGAAAGGAATTCCCTTCACCTCACCCAACACTAAATAAAGCACAACAATTAACGCTTAGATTGCTGCAAACGCACAGTTACCCCAACCCCTATATATGCAGCAAATACCTCCCAGATATAAGGCCAGAATGTCCTAAATGCCAAAATCCTAAGTGCGACTTAGATCACATGCTGTGGCAGTGTCCCGCGCTAAACGCTTGCTTCGGGTCTCCTGCCACCGAGGACGACTGGATCAACCACCTCAGGAGCCCCGACAGGGCCCTTCAACACCAGGCCGTCCAGAAGGCCCAACAGGTGGCTGGCGAGCTCCGACTCCCAGTCCCCACATGGGTGGAGCCACCGGGCCGGCCCCCGTAAGGGGTGCCCAGGCCCCTTCAGGACCATTAATAAAGTTAATTCTCTCTCTCTCTCACACGCTCGAAGTGAGAATTTAACTCAAATCGAGCAACCACTGCAGTGCTAATTAATTGCGTGCATATAGATTTATCAGGGAAACTATTCTCGGACGATCACTTTCGGCGATACTATCGCCTTCACGTGACGTAGTACTCAAGCAGCCAATCAGCTCACCTGATTGCGCTGAACCAGCCAACCAGCGTGCGCCTGATGGCCGTGGCGACAGTATCGCCGAGAGTGATCGCCTCAAAATACGTCCCCAGCTCTGACTTCGATTTTTCATTTTAGACGCGTCATCATGCGGATGCAACTTATTTGGCGAGGGGGGGGGGGGGGGGGGGGGTGCCGTTGCAACGCAAGGTTGTTTTAGACGTCTCTGTCTAAAGTCTGAGAACGTATGAGCAATTGTTTAGCGCACCTAGCTCAGGATTGAAGCATACGTCGCAGTGAAAAGAGCCTCAGCGAAGGCTTCGGTTTCAAAGCAGTGCGTTTCTTGTGAATGTCGTCCGGATAGGTATCCAAAGGTGGAAGCTATTGCGGGAATGCCTTTGTTGATTCGCCAGGCGAAAATGAAGTTCGTTCTTAATTCAACGCTGAGCTAAAAAAGCGACGATTAAAGGTGTATAAGGAGATAAAATAGCAACAGAGTGGAAGGGGGAGAGAGAGAGAGCGATAGAAAACGAGCAGGAACAAAGTAACCGTGTACTCATTAGAACGGTATAGCAGGCGGCGCTTTTAAGTTATATGACGAAGGCACGTAGGCCTCACGAACCTGAGTAGGGCGAATAAATGAAGCCTTGTGCACAGGAGGAGGAGAAGAGAAAGAGAAAAGGCAGGGATATGTTAACCAGAAATGCTACTGGTTGGCTACCCTACTCTGGGGTACAAGAAAGAGGGAATTACAAGATGAGATAGGGAGAGGAGGTGGGGGGGGAAGGACACGGTGAGCTCGTGCGCGCACGTGGAGGGCCTGAGCTATTCAAAGGCGTTCACATAGGCCAGTCGCCCTCAAGAAAGACAACAGTGCCTTCAAAGCTTTGTGGTCCGATGAGCGGTCTTCAAGCAGCACCTGCACGGACAACGGCCGATCGTCCAGTCGTCGCAATGCGTTCGATGATATTTGTCTCTGTGATTAAAATCGATCGCCGTGACACAATAAATGTTCGATGTTCTCTTCGCTGCCGCAGACGTCGCACGCAGCACTTTCGGTCAGACCAATAAAAAAATTGTCGCAGTTTCACCTGAAAGGTGAAGCATCAATTGCGATAGCAAATTTGTAGAGAGCTATACGGAGTAATGATGGTAGCTTTATCACCTGTATAAACTTGGACATGCAGCAGCACCGGCAACACGCAGAACTGTTGTCGACGCCGTCGGCGTTTTGCTCGCGTTCGCACAAAATGCGTGCGGCGTTGGTGACTGTTGCCGGAGCCTCTGATATAAATAGGCACTTGGTGCCGCAGCTACACGTCGCCTCCCTTCCCTCCCCCTCCCCCCCTCCCCCACGGCCTCTCGCGCGTCGGAAGAAAGAGCGTTTGCTCTACATATATGGTGATTGTAAAGGAGGAAAGAGACGCCTACTTCTGCAGCCCTTAAGCGAGCGCGGCGCAGAACGCGCGTTTGTTCTCCGCCGTGCGTTCACTCCCCGTGAAAGCGCGCGTTCCTCGCGCCCTTTCACTCGCAGATACAGCGTTCGGCGGCGCGCAGTGACGATTTCATCTCCATTGACGTCATACGGAACCTCACGGCGACGGCGACGGCAACGCCGACAGCAGAAATCTGCTTTTGAGTCTCCATATTATTGCTATCGCAATAAAAACACCGCATATCCACGGGGTGAATGATGATGAGTGGGCGAAGCTCCGGAGGGAATCATCGGTAAACCGTGAATCTTCCGTGTAATTCGCCCAGTCTCGCCGCACTAAATCGAACGATTGACTTCCACCAATGACACGCGCCATATGTGACGTCATTCCTATTTTGTAACAGCGCCATTCATTATAATTGCACCATCTCCCGCTTAAGGGGACGCTTGCACAAACGCGTTAGAAACGTGCAGTACTCTAAGGGGAAGAGGCCACAGCGTCTTACGCAGCCGTTTACACATGCCGGAACGTGCACCTGCGTTTGCCGACGCCATCAGCGTTTATGAATACGGGGGTAAGGCGGAGAGGCCACAGCGTCTTACACCAGCTTCTTGCACGGGCCGTAACGCGCTAGCACAAACGCGTTAGAAACGCGCAGTCTTTCGTTAATTTATTGCCATCGTGGTGCGTCTCTCTATGTGCGCTTCGTGGCGTAGTGGTTAGCGCCACGCTCTCAGAAGCGAGGGGTACCTGGTTCGATTCCGCTACGGCCACAACTCTCGGAATTTTTTGTAGCGTTAGCTACACTGGCCTAGCCAAGCCCGTTTCGCGCGGCACATCAAGAGCCGTGCTGCGCATGCGCAAGGATCAGTGATGTCACACGGCTTGCGCACCGGAGCCACCGGAGCCGGCACCTCTCGCGCACTCCGCCACCGCCGCGCGCGACTCACCGCCGCCGGTCTGCGCATTCCAGAGGAGTGACGTCGTAGCCGTGATAGACGCACTGGCGCCGGCGCGCGCTCGCTGTGCAGTCGCCGTCTGACACTGCGCTGGAGCCGCTGCGCTTCTGACGGGCGTTTGCCAGTGTGGTATAGCCATGGAGAAGGAGAGCGCAAATGCTGCTCAACAGCGCAGAAGAACGGAGAAGCTTGACTCGTAAGAATAATCTTAAGAATAAGCTAAGAATAATCAGCTGAACCTTTGCTAACGCTACGTATATCCTGGCATAGCCGAGCTAAGCCACTGCAACTTTTATTTTTTCTCATAAAAGTAGACGTGGCTACCTACTACGACGACTACTACTTCTACAGAGGAGGGACAGACCCACACCCTAAGGAGCTTCGCCACTAATAGAGTACGCCTTCGTGAAAGCCACTCCCAGCCCGTATGGAAGCGATGCCTCACGTCGGTGTATCCCTGGTGGAGGTCGGAGTTGGAGCGAAGGGTTCAGTTCGTGTAGCCTGGTGCGCCCTATATTTGGGGTGTTCCACTCAGTTAAAGATAGCTTGCGTGCCAGGTGACGAAGCTGCCTTGCAGCGTCTGTCCTGGAAAGAGGAATGGGAAGCGGTGTTGTTCTTGTTGTGACTCTCGGGCAGCTTTGACTGCGTGGTCGTTTCCACTGATCCCGCAATGGCCAGGGAGCCACTGGAAAATAATTTCGTGGCCTTTCTCTCTGACTTCGTGGTCACGTTTGACAATTCCGTAAGTTAGCTGTTCGGGAGCTCCACGTCGGAGAAGTGACTGCATACTGTGTAAAGCCGGTCTCGAGTCGGAAAGCACGGCCCATGTACCAGGACTGTCTGCGTCAATAAACTGAAATGCACTGCGCAGAACCGCGAGCACTTCAGCCTTGGACAACTTTCTTTTGGAGCATACGAAATGCACTGCGTCACGTGCCCCATGAAAAACTGGTCTCAGAGATAAGACAGACACATAATCGCAGGCATGACTAGAGATATCACTTTCTTTTTAAAGGGCTTCCAGGACGCTGCAATACCAGCGGGTATGACTGACGCTTCGTCTGGACTGCGCTCCATGTCCCGTGAATGTAGTGCACACATTGTATATGTACGTATACCCATATATACATATATATGTATACGCATAGTATAACCGGTAGCCGACTTCCGCTTCCGGTTCCGCTTCCGCTTCCACTTCCGGTTCCGCTTCCGGTTTCGGAAGCCGGCTTCCGGAGAACGCTTCCGGCGTTTTATGAAAAAAAAATCCGAAAGTTGTGTCCGTAGCGCGGAATCGAACCAGGGACCCCTCGCTTCCGAACGCGCGGCGCTAACCACCACGCCACGAAGCGCACATAGACACACGCACCACGATGATAATAAATACCCAACATTAACGAAAGGCCGCGTTTCTAGCGCGTTTCTAACGCGTATGTGCTAGCGCGTTACGGCCCGTGTAAGAAGCTGGTGTAAGACGCTGTGGCCTCTCCGCCTTACCTTCAACGCGTTTCGAACGCGCTGCCCAAGGCGGTGGCAAGTCAAGTTCAAGTCGAGGAGCGTTTAGAATACGGGGGTATACTCTCTCAGCAGTCATGTGATGGCGTCGGCAAACGCGGTGCACGTTCCGGCATGTGTAAATGGCTGCGTAAGACGCTGTGGCCGCTCCCCCTTACTAGAGAGTACTGCACGTTTCTAACGCGTTTGTGCTAGCGTCCCCTTAAGCGGGAGATCCGATGATTCCCTCCGGAGCTTCGCCCACTCATCATCATTCACCCCGTGGATAGGCTGTGATTTTTTATTGCAGTTCAATGCCATCATGCTCCTCCTCGGAATTTGGTCCATCATGTGACTCCAGCTTTACGCTCTTTGTCCCCTGGATCTGTCTACCATCTGGATTATCACGACGCAGACAAATTACGCCCCACGTGCGACGCAGGCAGCTGTGACACGACGCGCATTACCGGTGTCTTCCTGCGCTGTAGCGCCGAGCCGCAATACATGGGAACAGTGCTGCACCGACAGGACAATCGGGCACCCATATAAGGAAAAAAAAAATTGAGAATATAGATGTCACGTGGTAGCGTCGACTGTGAAGTGTTGTCAAAAGCCTTGCTGAGAGGTGCATAAGCATGCCTTTATTATCGCTTTGCACGGATAACTTGCATTTCTTCTTTGACCGGCTATGATAATTTGTTGCCAACCTGTTTGACGTCACTTACTTTGTCATTACGGGCATGCCTGGTGTTCATATGTAGTTAGACGCCAGAGAATAAGCCAGAAAACCTTTACAGAACATAAACAAGCGTGAAAAGGCCAGTAAAAACATTATATACGTGCCTCTGTGCGCCGACAGGGCCGACAAGGCCATCAGGCCGGTATCTTCTACAATCCTTGCCATGATAGCTCACAAACGGCACGTGTGAACAGTCGTGCGAATGGCGGGGACAAACACTCAACAGAATCTTGGTTAGGGCTAGTTGGTAACCATGGGTTATATCTCGATACGACGCAATTTAACTGGGTCGATTGCGGCTGGGCGCCCCTTTTGCCAGCGCCTGCGTTTATGGCATCGCGAAGGTGGACAGCGCCTCGTACAACTGTTGTGATTGCGACAAGACCCATGTCACACATCCTCATTTACTGCCTCTATTTTGATGATGAAACCAGACTTCGAGGGTCGCATTAAGCCGACTGATTGATAGAGCGTTCACGGAAGACAATATATTGGGCCCATGGGCACGAACGTTGTGTGCAGAGAAAGATAACCTGAGCACTGCCGCACTTTTAAAGATGACTGTGATTTGCGATCGGCTCGGAGTGCGCGGTGAACTCTGCTATGGGCGAGCACGCATCAACCGCCAGCAATTTTCTTTCCCCTGTTCTTTTTTCATGTCTTTCCAGATCCCTCTCTCCTTAGATAGGGTAGCGGACTAGGTGATACCTTTGCTGATCTACCTGCCTTTCATTTTCTCTCGCTCACTCTCTCATAACACTCGTTTTCCGCACGACAAAAGGCAAAACGACATGCAAAAGCGTGGTCGTCCGTTTTTCTTTTTGTTTGCTTTTGTTTTTCTTTTTGTTCGCTAAAAAAATTTTTGCGTTATGGGCAAACATTCTTTCGCGTAAGTAGCACCAACCCCGCACCTTTTCTTTCCTTCAAGCTCAATGCACTTCAGGAAAGTTTCAGAAAACTACGAGAAGATGTAGCCGTGGAGGGCTTTTGTTACTTTTCCCTATATACTTGAGCAAGAAGAGGAGGCCGCCGGCCAAAGATCCCTAATTTGAAGCCCCTCGGGATTCCGCGGGAAACGTATGTCCCTAATAAAGGGGCCCGGAGTGCCGGCCTCGCATTCCAGGGGCCGCTCGTTACTTTGGGCTCTTGCTTCTTCCCACTTGCACGCTTTATTCGGCGGAGAGGCCGCGTAGAGGCGATTTTTTACGTGCACGCGCAGATTTATATTTCTTTTCGCCCTCTTCTTTTGGGTCAGTCTTTAAAAGCAGCTTGTGTGAATTATTGCCTGGAGGCCAGGCTTGACTCTTCAATTCTTCGCTTATTTGGACGAAGAATAAAGCTGCAGGGCCGCCTAAAGTGCCGAGAGACAGTGATTGCAAGCGCCAGTGCCGTTGAAGTAATCTGTACCATCAAGTCGGGGAGGTAACGCAAAAGGAGCCAAATTATGCAGCTAGGACGACGGCTGTATTTTGTTCAATTCACCCCTGCCTAAGATGAGACATTCGCTGGTGTTAGCTAAACCGTAAGACGTATTGCAGTTTACGGAGTATCAGAACACCGGACACACAAACACGGCAGTGACAGCGATGGCAACGGCGTCTTGGGGGGGGGGCATCACAAATGTCTACAACGTTACTGTCTGTCCTGATGTTCTGCTCTAGCAAAAGAGCCACTGTATATTCACGATTACGTTGTACCGACAGTGTTACGTAAGATGCTAGAGGGACGTAGACTGTCTTAACAATACAGTAGCTTTATGCGTTCGGAGGCCGTATTCTATAACAATTATTCAGAATTTTCATTCTCTTCTTGTTCTTAAGCATTTGCTGGCATAACGCCGGGCCTGCATTACCGCTGGTACTGGTTAGTCGCTACAAAGGGACCGGAATGACCCAAATATACTCGTATTACGCCTGACCTTCGAGATTGCGCGTGCTGACATGTTTTGCCGCGGTCGTCCCATTCGCACTGACAGAGCGTAAGATCAGTAGGGGGCGTGGCCGGATCCTTCTCCGCACCGCGGCGCTGGCAACCGAGGCCTTTTCATGCGTTGATGAGGTTTTCGCGCGCTCCGATACCGTTGCTGCAGCTTGTATGAGGGGAGAGAGAGAGAGAACTTTATTGATAACCGGCAGTTTAGTCGGCTGGGCCTAGGCCTCCCACGATGGGACGTCGAGGTCTTGCCTTTTCGTCGCTTCGTAGGCCTGCTTGGTAGCCCAGAGTTGGTCGTCGAAATGGGAGCTGCGCAGGGTGGCGTGCCATCTCGACGAGAGGGTCACAGGATTAAGGTCTGGGGATTGATGTTTGCACTCCCATAGCATGTGGGAGAGTGCTGCTGGTTGAGTTTTACAGATCTTGCACGTGTGGCTAGTGTAGATGTCGGGGTATATGATGTGATATCGTGTGAGGGAGGGGTATGTATTGGTCTGTAACAGGCGAAGGGTGGTTGCCTGTGCTCTGTTTAACTTGCCGTGAGGGGTGGGAAAGATTCTTCTTGTGAGATAAAATGACTTCACAAGGTCGTTGTATCTTGTAAGGCGGTCGCGTCCGGCGGGTGCACATGCACCGTCTCCCGCACGGTTGGCTATAGTTCTCGTGCTACGGAGTGTGCTAACCTCGTTGAGGTTGGTGAGGTGCGGGTGGACATCGCCGGCGTGTGCTGGGATCCAGACGAGAGTGATTTGATTTTCAGATGAATGCGGGGCTTGATGTAAGATACGGAGTGATTGTTGAGAAATGCGACCCTTGATGTAGTTGGTGATTGCCGTGCGAGAATCACTCACTATAGTGTGACAGGCTGGGTCAAGAGTGGCGAGGGCGATGGCCACTTCCTCGACCGTCTCGGCATTTTGGGTAACTATGCTGGAAGCATGTTGGAGTACGCCACGTGCTGTGGTGACCGCCGCAAAGCGACGTCCATCTTGGTATTCAGCTGCGTCGACGAAGTTGACGCCCGCGGCGTTGGGGAGAAAAAAAATTTTTCTGCTACTACATATGATCGCTTACGGGTTTGTATATGACGGCTGACAGTGTAAGAGGGATCAAAATGTGTGCTAGCGCCTATTTATTATCAAATGCGTTTATTCTTTACTACTGACATACTCCCACTACATTCACGTGGGTATGTAGAAGTGGGATATCTGTGCAAAACTTCGTCACGTGCCGGAAACGCACTATGCATTTGATTTTGAGGGTTATATGTATGTTTATCATTTTGTGAGCTAGTTTCAATACCTTGAACGAGTCGCATGCTAGTGTCGGCGCTTGCTTTCGCCTGTGCAATAATTTCGTCGTCGTGATAGGGCGTGAATTAAGCAAAACGTAGCATGATCTGCCCACTGAAACCTGCCGCAGTCGCTCGTGTGCTTAGACTTAGGAACGTGTTAGAGAACTCCAGGTGGGTAAAATTAATCCGGAGACACATCTAAGGTGCGCCTAATAATCATATCGAGTTTGAGACACGTACGCACCAGAAGTTATTTATTTTAAAAAATTGGTGCCGCAATTTTCGCAGTAACGCTTCGTTGTGCTAAGTAACCTACAGTAGTGCGGCTCACTTTGGCGTTTGATTTTGATATTTAGAATGCTGATTACCGAGAGGAACCTGTGTTGTGTGTTGCATCAGCTAACAAGCGAGAGCATTCAAGATGATTATACGATGGATGGAAACACAACAATGGAGCGTGTGTGTGTGTGTGTTTTGCAAGGGGGTTTAAAGAAACTGTGTGCTCTGCTGCGTGAGTTTCCGCATCATTGCCTACCGCCTGCCGCAGTCTTAAGGCTGGATGTAGCGAGAAGTTGAGCGCGAAGCGTGGAATGATAAGTTGTGCTAATAAGTACTCGTTTAGTAGTACACGCAGATTCCAGGCAAACAGGCATTACCATAACTATAAACAGTAACGACTAATACATTAATTGCACCAAACAGAAAAATAAATACGGGTCACTTTTCCGCGTGTCTGCTTGCCGCACGTTAATTTTGTTTATTTATTTTATGATGTATTACATTATAAATACATTACACGCATTCTGGACGGCATTGGTTAACTTGGCGTACATCAACGCAAAGCGTACGCTAGTAATAAGGCAATAAAAGGATCAACGTAACAAATGCATTATTTGCACAACGCCATAGCACGCAACATCAATACAGTGAATGCAAAAAATACAATTGAAATGAAAACCAAAAACATAATTAAGTATGGTCGGGAAGATATGAGCAATTATTACACGAAGATAATTGCGCTGCAGAGTTGGCGTAAAAGCGCGAGAATATCCACATGAATTGTTGATCACCGATCGACTGACCGACCGACGGAGCGACCGACCGAACGACCTATCGACCAACTGTTTCACTATGAGACAGAGGAACCTTTAATTCTTCCCATGGAAAAAAACAAGCGACTCAAATAAACGAAAAAGAAAATGTGTGTCCCAGGCCCGTATTCGCAAAGTAGTTCGTACGCTACAGTGGTTCTTAAAGGAAAACGTCTGCTTGGAGCCATGGATAGATGACATGCAATAACGAAGACGCCGAGCCATTGAAAGAAGAATCTTCTTGTGTGAGTGGTTTTGAAAAGGAAGAGAAGAGAAAAGTACAGCGCCATAACTGTCTTGCAACGAAAATGCTTTGTGAATTTCCCTTTGTCTCTGGCTATATAAGTGGACCTACCGGCCTGAAGCAAAATAGCGTGCCGTTCGATTTTCGCTTAAGCACGTCTAAACGTAAAATATGCCTGCTTATCGCACCCTCTGATATTTCATAGGTAATGCCAATGTTAAAAAAGCAAAAAAAAAAAAGAAATGAAAACTTCTACAGGGCATAATGGCAACCGGAATTAGAGAACACTCCAGCGCAAACGTGGTTCGCGAATATTTTAAAACTCTTCGCCACGAAAAAATCACAGAGACGTCGCGCACAGGTCGCATTGAACCATCCGTTCGCAAAGAGCTTTCGTAATAACGACCGCCATTATGTGAAAACGAAGCCCGCCCCCCCCCCCCCCCCCCCCCCCTTCCGCTCTCGCACGCATAGTTGACAGCAGATATCACGAGCACAAAAATAACAGAAAAGGACGGTTTGGTGGCACTTGAAATGGGTTGAAATTCCGATCGAGCCGCTTTCGAGTGGCGGGCCGATTTGCCAGCCAGAATCGTCGAGTGGGATTCCTGAGCGGAGAATGATTAGAAGAGAGACCCTTCGAAACCATTCGGATGGTTCAAATAGGGCACTATGTGAAAGGAAAGCGAAAAAATTGTCTTGCGTGTTCAATAGGCGCTAGACTCGGACAGAATTTATTCAAGCGCCAGGGTTCGCTGAACGAAGACCCCGGGATTTAAAAGAGAATTCTTTCCGTCGTACTTCAGGCTCCTTTTCTGTATCTGTTCTTTTGTGTTCCTAAGCTGCAATGTCATTTGAAGTTGCTCTGTGGTGGTAACCTTCTGCTGCGAAAGGAGCTGGGCGAAAATGGCGCCTGTCGGCGCGGCCACGATTCGATTTGGAGGAAACTGGTGATAATTAATGCGTGTATTGGGACTTGTGTGAATACTACGCACCCTAAAGCTCTCCCAAGATCAATGTCGTGCACTTCAATACGCGTACTTTTATGTCCGAGGTTCTTAGATACTAAATATTTTGAACGTCAAAATATCTCCTTTCATGCATCCCTGGCGACTTCTTGCGCGCAGTTTAAGGATACAATAATCTTAGTAGTCTTTAAGCCAGGGGCCAAATTCACACAACTTTTTATGGGTAAGTGTTCTTTGCGATTTGCTGACCGCCTTCGGCAAATAATATTTCGCATCAAGATTGGGTGGAATATTTTGTTGCGAACAATTTTAGCATAAGAACTTCTTATGATCACTGGCTCGAAGACGCATTTCCTCAGCGCTCCATGTTTGGATAACCGATAAATGTATAATCATGACAGGAAAATACAAACCTATGCTTTATAGTTTTTTTTGTCTGTAACGGATTCTCGGTTGTGTTGCTTGAGCGTTAGAAAAGAGAAGTAGATTATCAGATATTGCCCAGCTGAAATTTTGCACACACGGCAAACGTACCAACTAAGAGACCCGACTGGATTTTAATCGTCTTTGAAGTGATAACTGTTTTAAACACAGGAGAAGTCGTAGCCTACTTCAGAGCAAAATAGTGTCACAACTAGCGAAGTTCTGTTTTAAACAAATCGGAACTAAAGTGTCGGGTGGGAAATTTTGGTGGGATCGTATTTTTGCGACGGTAAACGATACCTTGGAGAATCACAAAGATGTTTTCTGATTAGATGTTATAAGTACTGGGCTGCGTTCTCGGTTTTCATTTGTAGAAAAGTATGCCGGCATTTTTTTCGGTTGTTCTTGTTATTCGAGAACAAATGTTTTTGAACGAATACATTTTTCTATATGAAGTTTTACCGCATTCTTTAGTTGCATGAACGTTTCATCGCTTGGAGCTTTCTAGTGATCTTGCTTCGGTAAAAATCTGGCTGACAACTTTTATTTTCAAGCTGAAACATTCGGTGTAACTGCTGATCCTTTTCTTCAACACGATATAGCTGTTGAAGTACACTGAATAACAAATTTTTGGAGAAGCTGTCTAGCAAGGGCATAACGCCGTACGACGATATGACTGGGCAGAAATAAAGAGTGACTGCGTGTGATACATGTGATACTTGAAAACAACCAAAGCAAGAGTTTCTTAGTAATGTTATGCATGCAGGAACTGAGCTCCGACAAATAATGCAGAATAAAAATTGTGCAGAAACCATCAGTGATGATAGTAAGTGCGCGAGAATGGCCAAATGTTTCTGGGATGACTTTTACTTTACCGTAGGACTGATGCGCTTGAAAGCGTATATTTGTTGCAGTGAGAATATAAGGTATTTTTTGTCGTTTCATTCAGCATTTCCGCAGAGAACAGAGCCGTTAAACAGCACAATTGCAACTCTAGTATAGATGGCTGTGCTGATAAGCCGATCTGTCACACGTGGGGTGTTTCCAGTGGCGCGAGCGCCGGCTAGGAAGGCGACTGCTATCCTCCTCTCCTGCAGCCGCCACAGTGGGGGAGGGCGGCGGGAGGAGAGGAGGACTGTCCTTCCCGAGCACTCCCCCTACAGCATGTAAACCATCACACGCCCCAAAGTTCTCGCATGACAGCACGCATGTCTCAAAGATATTCAATAACTTGTATATCTTATTGATGTATAAGATAACACATATCTTAAAACCTCGGACGCATGAAGGCCAGGGCCATAACACTGCTACGGTAGTATCACAACTACAAAGAGGGAGGATTCACAGACACAGCTGGCTACCCGGATATGGCCGACGATTCGCAGCGACAGTCGTCAACACCGACGGCAAAGCTACGCACACAGCCAGTATCAAGACCAAACAACCCGAAAGGACCGAGGAAGTGGCCATTGCCCTCGCTATGGCTGACATAGAAACCCAAGTTATCCTGAGCGACTCGCGCACAGCAGCCCGAAATTACGCCAAATGAAGAATTTCGCCGGAAGCTTTCCGGATTCTCCGAAGCACAACTCAAGCTCGGGAAACCCCGATAACCGGGATCTGGTTCCACGCCCACATGGGCGCAGTCTGTCCTACGCTTGCCAACCTTAACGAGACGGCGCACTCCGCTGCACGCGATATAATTGAACGTTACGGAACAGCCCTCGCGGTTGACGCAGACAAGGACAGGCTAACGAGCTACAATGAAATAACTAAGGCTTTCTATCTGGCGCGACAAAGTTTCACTCCGCCTAACAACAAGTTATGCAGAGCCCAAGCTAGCACCTGGCGGCAGCTGCAGACTGACACTTATCCAAACCCGCTAGGATATCAAAGATTCTACCCTGAGATCTATCACGACAGCTTATGCTAGCTCTGCGTTATAGAACCTGCTACACTAAAGCACATGCTCTAAGAATGTAAGGCAAAAGCTAAAGGCATTCATCCGGACGTTCTTTCGGCGAGGTGGGCTGCCCTGCACAGCTCCAAGCTGGCCGACCAAATCTGGGCCGCCCAGCAGGCCTGCGAAGCGGCGACTAGTCAAGGCCAGGACGTCCCGACATGGGAGACCTGAGCCCTGGTCATCAATGTGCAGGACACTTAATAAAAGCTTTTACCAACCAATATCTTATTGTATTGTATATCTATTGTATGTCAACCCGCTATTCGGTTGCGTGAAGGCACTTCTTGCCCTATAAGCAGGAAAAGCACCACCAGGGAGCGCCGGTCGTGCAATATTATGACGCCGCTGTAAGCACACCCGCAGGTTTCAACTTTCTTGCTGCAGGCGGCGCCTTCGTGCCATACCGTGAGCGCCGGGTTCATTCAGTTCATGTAGCTCGCGAAACAAACGTGTGGCTCACGCTGTTAAGCTCGACGGGGGCGAGTGAACATGCAGATAGTTTCGGCGCGTTGGCAGCTTCACCCACAAAGTCACGCTGGAACCCAAGCGCCCAACGCAAGCGTTTCTCTGAAAAGTGAGTGCAGTAATATTGAAGGACCCTTGTCCTCTGCTTTTCTCACGCTATTTCTTCGGGAATTGGCGTAAATTTTCACCGTCGGTGTCAGCCCATTTTTGTTTCGCTCCCTGTAATGATCTTTGCAAACACAATAGTATTGCGAAGTGTTTTTTTAACAGCGAAGCTGTTTAAGCCAGCTGGGATTTGTGGTTCGCATCAAGACACTATCATCATCAGCAATGAAGAAATAAACTTTCTTGTTGAGGCGGGATTTGAGCTCGCATACTCTCGGTCCCAAGGTGAGCGTCGTAGCACGGCCGCTGGATAAAAATTTTTTTTTTTTTATCCAGGGGCCGTGGTCGTAACAACTAGGCTAACAGCCACGCTTGCAGAACATGCATTTATGCGAACCATATGATTGCGTTCGAGCGTCTTCTTCTTCCACAGCTGGCGCGTTCGCACGCGCTCGTGCCAATGCTCTGCGAGGTGACGAAGCGGTTTTGCGCGCTATGCTCGGGAGAGAGATTAAGAATATGAGACCGAGAGAGAGACGCATTCACGGAGCGAATCTGCTGAACGCGTTGCAGATCCGCAACGCGGGTCTGCAACGCGTTCAGCAGATTCGCTCCGTGAATGCAGCACAGCCGTAGCATAACGGCTGTGCATGTAATATTCGCATTACATGAAGCATGTAATATTCGCTTTTCGAACGCTTTTCCAACTCACGGGCAGCCCTAAAGTGTTAAAATGCGTTGTGATCACTTCATTCTTAAATGTCACGATGGTTTCCAGCCATAAAACGCGGAGAAGCTAACTTTCGCAAAATGAAACTGATAAAACTTTCACAAACACTGTAAACAATGCGATTAAAGGTGGGAAAACCATCTTGTTTGTTGCTGCATCGAAAAGTACAAAACGATTGGTTATGACGCTGTTTTGGAGAGCAGCGAACTACATGGCCCCTACATGCTACGACTTCATGCAGTCCACTTTGATGGTCAGTTGACCCAACACAGCCCTGCGACATCACCACCCCTGTGTTCTGAAACAGACATCATATATGCGAGCACTTATTCGCAGAAGAACAGCCGGCTGTTGTGTTATTCCGACGTCGCCCTAGCCAACACCAGAGTACCAGATGAACAGGTCGTAAATGCGACTCCAGCGGCTAGCTCAAATAGAAGGCGCTTATGTGAGCAGGTCTGGAATCCCAGTAGGTAACGTTGAAGAATAAATTATAGGCAGGAAAACGAGGACTTATTTCTCTTCGCGTGACTGTTCCGGCGTTTAGCGGTTGAAGGAGTGATTGAAAAGTTGGAATGAAAAAAATATCTGAGGTTTAACTCTTGTAAACCTAGTTATCACGAGTGAAAGGTCTGTCTGGCTTGGTTTTGCAAAGACTATGCACACAGTGTTTCATTATTGCACGCTTCCGCGCTTGGTAAGCTCCTCTATAACGTGCTAATTTGGCCTCCCTTTGCTCCGGTGTTTCAGCAGCCAACTTCGCCTTTGCTTGAGATGTAGCAGTCTGCTGTCTAGCTATATCTACTGGATGATTGGATTCGGCCTGTCGCTTGTGCTGAAGCGCACGCACAGACGGCCCAGCCGGCGCGCCACCCATGGCCAGATTGAGCGACCAAGCGCCGGCGAAGCAGCCGTTAAACCTTCGCCTAGTCACGTGGTAACGGAGCGGCGAGGATCCGAGCGAGCGCAGCTGTGACGCCTCTCCGCAGCGGATCACGTGGCGTGATGTCACACCTACCACACTTGCGTTCCGGCGGCTCGCGCTCCGGCGGCTAAAGGTCATTGGGACGCGATGAATGGCTCGTGATACATGGCGTAGCACAGCTTTGGCTCTAATAAAATACATTTCGCTTTTTGTAATTGCTGATGTTCTTGAGTTATTGCGATAGCGATTTTATACGATTACTCGAGGCACGTTCGTCGGGCTGTCCTGCTATCAACTGTACATGTGCCTCTTCAACGCGGAGCGTCAGAGTTTTGAGAGTGCATTTGGCTGCGAAAACGACGGAACGAAGTGAATGCTGCTTAAACGCTACGCTCAATCGGCTTGGTTCTGGAGCCACGCTAGCGTTCTGGCCAGCTGCTGCTGGTATCAGCGTTTTGCACACACATACTATAAGTACTCTAGCGTACCTATTGAGATTATATGTGTTTGCACTGGTCAGATCGGAACGGACAGTAAAGGCCAAGCTAAGGTTATCTGAAATTTCACTGGATACTCACTAACTCCGATGGTTCTCCGCAGGTCTCACTACGTGCACCATTGAGTTGCAGCGTCTGGAACCCTCCAGGTGGCGCTCCTGATCACGCCAGTGTTGTGAGACGCGGTGCTGTTCCTTTTGGCCAGCGCTATAGTTGCCGTTTCTGCTTGGAAAGTGGGCCGATCCCGGAGACCGTATAAAAAAAGTAAAGTGGACCAATCTTGAAGGTGGCTTAATCCAAGCTGGGCCAATTCCAGAAACAGTGTAATGCGCGGTCGCGTAGTGGAGGCCCACGCGTTTTCCCAGTTGGGCACGTGATCGCTATGCTACAAAAAGCGACGCAGTGCAGAAGATGAACAGATACCTGCGCGTGTCTGGTTACAGAACACTGCAACGAAGGAAGACCATGAACTGCTCCTCGCGAGTAACTGATGGACACGAATTGTCACGTATCATGTGTTCTTAATCCAATGGAAACGTTTAAAAACAGCTTCGCTTCACGTTGATTACAACAAGCGCACTGTATCTGCACGCTGTTTTCATTTTTTTTACATTCGTGTTCAATATTTTCTTTCCTCGTTTTTCTCTCATCTCTCTATCCTTTTTTGCGCCTGTCTCGGCTTCCGCGTTCGTTTGCCCGAGAAAAACAAAGGCGCGGTTTGAGATTGGCGCTCTCGAGCGAAGTGGCAGCTTCGTCGTGGTTCTCGGTTTGTTTCCGAAGCAAGAACGCAAACTTGAACCCAGCCGCAACTTAACGAGGACTAAATTGGACGGCTTCGGGTTTTCTCACACCTTCGAACTCATTCCTCTTTTCTCTTGTTATATTGTGTTTTGGTTGGACATCCGTTTTACCGGAGCGCCTAGCTTTCAAAAAGAATCTTTCCAGACGATGCCCCAGGGCTTGTAAAAAGAAAACTTTTCTTCAAACTCGCTCTTCAGAGAAGTACGTAGTGACGGAAATAGAGGGCGGTGGCATCGCCCAGCGGCTCCTTTCGCGCGCCTTTTGCGCTTCCCCCGCTGCGTTCCCGCTTTCCTCCGGAAGAAAGATTCGCGCCTTTACCCGCTTCCTCTTCCCTTTTCTTCCTCCTCGTCACATGTGGCCGCCCCGGTTGTTCCGGCGAGCGCGCACTCTGAGCCGCTCCCCTTCCGCGTCTCGGGTCATTACCGTAATTAAATTGGGAATATTCTTCGTCCCCTCAGGGAGGTCGCTGTGAGCCCCCCCCCCCCCCCCCCCTCGCTTTTTTTTTTTTTGTGGCTTTCTCCGTTTTCGTGTCTTCCCGTTTACTGAACGCCACTCTACAGTCAGCTCCGGTGCGCGCCTTTTGGTGTCTCCTGCGCCTTGTGTCTTACTCGAGTTTGGGCTACTTGACTGAGTGTTTCGTTCTGAATTCTTTTTTTTTCCATACCCGGCTTATTTCGCGGCCCTTTTGAACAGGAGTAGATACAGTGTGCGAGCCGTTACGGGACGCACTCAGGGTATGGCAAAAATTTACAGTTTCTCTTTAATTGCGTTAGCGTTCGTAGTGTACATCGCGCACTTTTCGGGGGTTGTCTATCGGTGTTTGTATCCATTCTATGTATCTTTGTAACTAACTGTTTTACCGCCTCCCTGGGTCACTGGGCAGTCCGTGGTTGAAGGGGTAGCTCATCGGGAGGCTGTGCTTAAGGAACAGAGTTTGAAACCTAGCTTTATACCAAGTTGGGTCACTGAGTTTGTGCCATTGTGTACATACGTGCGGCTCTTTAACGAACCTCTTTGACGCCGACATCGGTCACTGTAGACGCGGGATTGGGCAGGTACCGCTTCTCGAAGAAACACTTTCACCAGTGGCATTTGCAAGCTATTTCATTGGTATTGTTATGTGTATGATTTTTTTCAGCTAATAATTGTTAATAAAGAAAACGACCTGTAAACTTGAGGGCTTTCGTCATTCTCTACACACTGCGGTCAAGGACGGCATAATATAGTGCTACAGAAAGTAGCCTTCATTGATAAAACGTGCAAGTTGCTTTAATTTAGATGTGATACATCGCAGTAAACGAGCTTTATGTTATGCCCGTGACTTGCGCCTGATGTCATTCCTTCTACTGTTTTTGTTTTTTTAATGCGTCAAAGACTAGTTTCTATACTGATATTAAACTGAGAGACACACCCGTGACCTAAATCATAATCCTGTAAACTTTAACGGTTGTAGCTGAAAAAGCAAGCATTATTAAGCTGAAAGCGCGCTTTTGATTCACTGTGCGTCGTAGTGGGCACTTTCGCGTTTTTTTTTTAATTTGAGCTCACTTTGTGGTCTTATTACTGCTGGCTCTCAATTTACGGCACGAAGTTCAAAGAAGTGTGGCATATCACAAACACTGATAGAGACGAAATTTAGGCGGAAGTTTACGATTGCGCAATAGTTCATTTTCCACTATCACTTGGCTTCGATCTTCAAATTCCCGCAATGTAACACCCGTTATGTCTAGTTATCTTTCATGTTCTTTTCTAGCGCCTTAAACATTTCATGCAAGTCAAGCGACCACAAGCCGCTATAAATGAGTCTGACGGCTCTTGTATCGCTGCGAGCTCCATAAATACTGTTAAGTGCAAATGACGCTTATCGACGTATGTTTGCTCTTGTGTGGAATGTGGCATCTCAACGTATACCTTCAGTACCTCTTCGAACACGCCGCTAGAAACCCACTGAAAAGGAGTGCGTTGCAGGAAAAGTTCGCGCATTGAGACAGGCGCGGCAAACTTTTGTTCCCTCCCAGTGTAGTGTGATTGATTGGTAAAAGCCGGACAAAACTGGGACAGGTTCACGCCGTTACTCGCTTCTCACCCGTTGCAGAGCCGCCCTTTCTCGAACAGTACTCGAAGGCGTCTCGGGCAGGGTTAGCCAAAAGATTGAAGACCTTGCGAGGAACCAGGCTGAGAACCCCGACCATCCGCAACGCCACGCAAAAATTTACCTGTTCTTTCTTTCTTTCTTTCTCTGACAAGCCAGTCGTTGACCGTAACAGACGAAGCCAGAAGCCCGGCCAGCAGCCAGAGCCGGTTGGGGCTCTTGGAAGAAGGGAACCACGAAATTGAGAGAAATAGAAGAGAAGAAAATAAAAAAAAAAAACAGGACATGGCTTAGGATTTAGAAAAACATCACTGCTATACAAAAACAAAATGTAACCAGAACGAAATGAACAATGGCGCACAAGGTACACCCAGAAAAGGCGCAAATGTAACAAAAGCAGGTAGATGCGATGAGATTGAATGCTATACGGCGTGGAGGGGGAAGTGCAGTCCGGAAAGGGACGTCGGAATAAAAGATAAAGGAAACTGTGGTGGCGGGGAAGGAATGAAATAAACAACAGGAAGCGACTTGATGATCCCACCTCATCCGTCAACGGGCGTCGAGATTAAAAAGAGTGGTTTTGGAGGCGGTCCGGTCGTCGTCTGTGCCGGCGTCTGTTTGACAGCCATCGGAACGGCGATCGGTAAGGACGGGCGTAAAAGAGAAGGTATTTGCAGGGAGGATACGAACCGTTTGCACGAGCACCTTGTAGCCGTTTTCACAGTGCTGGCTTCAGGCTAACCACAATGCTAAGAGAACTGTCGAGGTGCAAACAAGTACGAGTAAAGCGGAACGTGCTTTGTGCACGAGGTAATTCGTTAGTACTACCTGTACATTGTCTTTCAGAGAAAAACCAGGTAGTTGCGTAAAAAAGAAGTGGGAGGGGGGGGGGGTGCCAACTATTCACCGCTAATCCATCAGCGATATCTTCATTCGCCCGTTCTGATATACACGAAAATCAGCGGCGCACAATGCGCAAAACCTGGCAGCTCCGATTCCTGGTTAACGAACCGTATCAATTGCTTTCTTTGCGATTAAAGAAGTTGGTGATACCGTTGGACACCGGTGATCCATCCGTGACATGAACAATGGACAAGCCTCTCAGGTTTCAATTTTTTTTTTGCTGGTTATAGTCACTGTCACAAATAGTAGCTTTCCCTACACTCAAACATCTGGTGTGTTAGGTGTTGACATTTATGCTTTGGTAGAGGTGGCATACTTGGTCTACATGCATACAAAATCATGGTCTGGCCTATATAGCAATGGCCACAGAGTCCAAGACGCGCTTGTCGACGCTAAAGGCTAGCTTTAATTCTCAGCACTGGTGAAAAGATTCGTTCACTGGCTAGTTCGTACATGACCCGTGAACGCCACACCTACGTCGTTTGTAGTCCTTCATGTACTGTTTATTTGCGCTGCAGAACTAAGTTTTCAAGTGAAAAGATTTGAGATTTGCAATATGCGATATGCAGGTTGTAGCAGGCTCCGCATGTAGTGAAATTCGAACTGGCAAATTATTTGATCCCACGAGAGAGATAAATTTATTGTTAGAGAAAAGCCGAGCGGTTGGCCTGAACTACAGTGACCGAACCAGATACTCATCGTTGAGGTAAGATAGCAGAAAGGTGAGCGAGCAAGTGAAAATTACATGGAAATAAAATAATAAAAAAGCTAGAAACACTTATTACAGCTGTGGACATCCAGTTCACTTTCTCTCAAAAATGTCACAATAACTTTCACGGGGTGACGTACAGAGCGTTTTGGTCATGAACAAAAAAAAAAAAAAGACTTTCAGAAAGTGGCTGGCTGTCAGGGTAAATGAGCACGAGATTTACACTCTTCCAAATACGACCTGACACTTCGATGCTGTGACCTAAGCCTACAGTAAGGAAACAAAAACTCTCACGCGCGAACCTGGAGCACACTTGTGTTGCTCACTGCTATCCATAAACCGACCAACAACCTTCGGTTGCAATTTGCTCATCACTTCTCGTTTAGAGAGATGGCACGCATGAAATCATAAAACGGGTAGGAAGTCGGGATGTTTCGCTTGTAAAACTTATGGCAACGTCAACGTAGAACTCGTAATCACTTCCGAAATCAGCATAGGAAAAAAAATGGTTTCCAGCAGAACGTATTGACATGGACAGAAAGGGACGGCGACAAACGCTGGAACGCTTTCCCCGCTCGCAGCGTGTGTCTTCGTCCCTTTCTGCCCATGTCAGTACGTTCTGTTGAAAACCATTTGTGCTACGTGCAACCAACGAACTCAGGCAAACACTGTTCTGATAGGAATGTCTACTTGGCGGAGTTGGACTCGCAGAACTGGGAGAGATAAAGAGCGTCTACGGGTGCTGTGTAAGGCAACTCTTGCACTTGGTTTCATGGAGGTAACACGTTATCACTCATTGTCGAAAAAATTATTCGTCATGGTTTCCGCGCAAGAGAATAGGAGGCTACGAGGGCATTATAACAGAGGGAGAACTCCGGATCGATTTTGAACCCTCGGGTATACTCTTCAACGGGGCGCCAAAGCTGAATGCAAGCGCGTCTTGGCATTACGGATCACCAGAACACGTTTGCCACGGCCCGGGAGTTGAACCCGCGACCTCGTGTTTGAAAGCACAACTCCACAGCTAGCAGTCCATCAACGTCAGCAAGATGCATTCGCTGTCGTTCATAATTTCTTCATCGGTGTTTCATTCCCCGCTGTGACCGGTAAACACCGTTAAATTTTCCACGAGCGCCACTATCGACGAACGAAACTTTCGAAGAACGCTCCCGGGCATTCTCTCCACGACACAGAATTATGTCAAAAGAAAGGAGGCCGAGAGAGAGAGAGAGGAGAAGATACAAACAAGAATTCTGCCTTGAAACTTTTAACGACGCTAACACTGGTAGCGACGATGGCCCGGAGCAAACGACGGGGCACTTAGGGACACCTGTTCCCAAGGACATGTGTCGCACATTGCCCAATCGGGCTCGATAACGCGAGAGTGCCCCAAGGCCCAGCGAGTGTCATTACGAGGGGCCCTCGGAGCTTTCCTGTTCGTTCGTGTTATCCTTTAGTGGCGCTGTTGTCGGAAGCCTTCTTTTGAAGTTTTCCTGCTTACAAGCGAAAAACACTTCTAGTTCTTTTTGTGTTTTGGGTGTTTAGCGCTTTTGCACGGGTGAAAATATTACCGCCATGAACAGCTGCAGAAAAAAAAGAGCCTGCTGTTTGCCTGTTTCATTTTATGAGCGTTTAATCAACTAAAAAGAGCGCGGCAAGCGTTCTTTAGTGCGCAAAGAAATGTTTAAAAAATTTAAAGACCACATTCTCTTTTCACGACAAAATTGTTCCTGCATTTGGTTTTGTGATTAACATGTTCGCGAATGTAGACTTACATTGGCCATGAATAATTATCATTTGGCCACCAGATGATTTATTATTTAATTTCGGTGATTGTATAAGCCCTGATTGGTACGGAGAGTGTTGCGACATGTGGACCCAAAGTATCATCAGAAAAGAAGAAGAACAAGTAAACGAGAGTGAATTATCTCATTTGCAGCTATGCATCGTAAAGTGATCCATTACGACTTACTGACCGCAGCAGAAGCAGTGGGAAAGGTGTCACGCTTTCTACTTGTCTTTAGCGAAAACCGAATTTAAAACCCTGAGCAGTGTGTCAGAAAGAAAGCGAACTCCAATAAACTTTCTCTCTGTATAATGCGCATATTCTGAAGTGTTCGGTTCAATCTAGCCGATAGAATATATGTATGCACGATACGATATATGTAGCCGCAAAGATGAGCGCGCGGGGGGGGGGGGGGGGTGAATTGGCGAATTTTCACGACCACCACATACAAGCACGCAGGGGCTGACTTTAGCGATAAGATAGAGATGTCGTTTTTTCTATGTCTTGGAGGACGACGACGAAGTGTCGGCCTTGCAGGACGTTGTTT
>NC_051158.1:65367776-65468038 GCF_013339745.2 Dermacentor silvarum | reverse complement strand
TACGTGCTTGACGACGTCAAAAAAGTCAAGCCGCCCTAGAACAAACTGCGACTGACATTAACACTAGACTTTCCATCGTACAGGACTGCTTAAATAATTTATATGAGTGCCAAACTAATGGCCTGCAACAAGTAGTTGCGGACACAGTTCCCGAAGAAAGTGCCAAGCTTCAGAGCAGGCTAGACGATTTTGAAGACCACGGACGTAGGTAGAACTTCATTTTTTACGGTCTTGCTGACTCGTCAAGTGAATCCTGGGCTCAATCGGAAGAAAAAAAGTTAAAGCTCTTGCATGCAGTAGCTTAGGTATGCATTTATCATCTGACAGTATATCTTGAGCCCATAGACTGGGAAACTTCTAAGAGGGGCGTGTCTACCGTAGGCAACATACCTTTTGTCTTTACAAACATTAGCAGTGTCATTGAGATGGTTTGTCTTCTATCGTTGATGATTGTGCCGCCGATGTAGTTGTGCTGACAGAAACTTGGCTTTCAAGTAAAATCGCTGACAATGAAATTCTACACTGTCACAATGATTATGAATTGTTTAGATCTGATCGAAGCGGAAGAACAGGCGGTGGTGTGCTTACTGCAGTATCAACGCGTCATTTTGTCAAGTTATTGCAGTCATACCTCCACTAGAAATTGTGTGCGCATGCGTTCGTTTCGGACATCAGGAAGTAATTATTTGTGCCTGTTACCGCGGGGGTACCTCAGTCTTGTTATACGTTTTGGGATTCTTTACATGGCGCTTTGAATAACATTCTAGTACGGTACCCAAATTCTCCCCTTCTAGTTTTAGGTGACTTTAATTTCCCAGATATTTTGTGGGATAGCAACCATGGCTTTATTTGTACGCATACTAATGAAAGTTCTAATTTTGTTAATCTCTGTCACGATTTCAGTTTAACCCAATTAGTAAAAAAAAACTACGCGAGTTACTCCTACCTCCTCAAACGTGCTAGATTTTGTCCTTACGTCAATATCAGATGTGTTTTTAGCATTTACCTATTTGCCTGGGCTAAACGACCACTGCACCCTTCACTTTCTTTGCAACTTTCCTTTCGAACGAGCGCCACAGCACAGCAAAATCAGAAGAGATTATGCTAGACCGGATAGAGCCGCTATTTACGTTTAAAGGCGATCTTTTTGAATCGTTCCTGCGCCTCTACACGTATAATAGTGTAGAAGAGAACTGGGCGATTTATAAAACAAGAAGGCTTTCGCTTATCGAGAAATATCTGTATTTGCGTAAAATTCATTCCAAGTTTTGCTCCCCTTAGTTCACTCCGCTGCTCAGCCGTCTACGAAACAAAAAAAAGAATTTACAGAAAAGTAGTATCAAGTGATAAAGCTTACCGCTGGGCAGCCTATCAAAACTGCGTCTCCGAATAGAAGCGTGAACTTGATGCGGCCAAGCGCAATTTCTTTTCAAGCACTTTTCCTTCGCTGCTTCGAAATAAACCGCGTAAATTTTGGAAAGTGGTTAGCGGTAAACCGGAACATGATATCCAACTATTTGGTGAGGCGGGGAACGTCATACCGTCTGATATGTGCTGTGTTGCTCTGCATAACGTATTTAAATGTTCGTTTTCTGATGGTCAGTCTTTTTCATCACCCGTATTTAGTAACCCCTTGTTTCCCACAATGGATCCCATAATCATTGACTGGGTTGGAATAACAAAACTCATGGAGAATCTAAAGGTATCTGCACCCGGCCCTAATGAAATAACTGCTCAGTTTTTTTAAATCCACTGTAACCCACTCAACGCAACTAGCTATATGTTTACTAATGACCTGTTCTCATCTCTAGACCGAGGCTCTTGCATTGATTGTATCTTTTTAGACTTTGAAAATGCCTTTGACACAGTATGCCATCATTTCCTTCTTCTGAAATTAAGCAGACTTAACATTGACCCCTATTTAGTTATGTGGATTGAATGCTTTCTCGACAAACGAACTCAGTTCGTATCTGCTAATAATTCCGTTTCACAAACCTGTTTTGTAACTTCTGGTGTGCCCAAAGACTCAGTCCTCGGGCCTCTTTTATTTCTTATTTACATTAACGATCTGCTGGAGAAATTGACTTCTAACATCCGTCTTTATGCTGATGACTCTGTTATTTATCGTGAAATAACTAACCCAGATGATTCCTTTTTACTTCAATCTGACCTTAACACCATTTATTCGTGGTGTAACTAGTGGTTAATGAAATTAAACGTAAACAAATGTAAAACGACGAAATTTTCTCGTGGTAGCGCTGTTTCTACATCCTCATACAAAATTAACAACTCTATTCTGTCCTCTTTCACTTCCTATAAATATTTAGATGTTCACATTGTCACATGTAAGAGGCCGCTCGTGGCAAGAAAAAGAGGACGAAGAAGTTCGCGGAGCGTTCCGCTCGAGGCACGCGAGCCGAGGCGTAATCCGCGAGCGAGAAGCATCGAAGCAGCATTATCGACGTGTCTCTTGAACTGGAAGGTCGCTTCGTCAGCCTTGCTCTGACGACGGGAGAGCGGAGGACCCGGCCACGAAGCTCGTGAAGCTGGCAAGGCGCAGGTGTAGCTGTAGTCTTCGGAGACGTCCTGGCGAAGCTCCTGGGACCGGCTGCTGCTGCTCACGGTGCTTCCGGTCTTCTCGAGAATCCCTCTTCCTCGACCAAGCCCGTTCAACCGATAATCACCGTGCCACCGGGTCGCCATGCCGATCGACGTAAGGCGAAGAACGCTTCGCGAAGCCTAACCTGGCGAGTGACACGTCAGCGGCGGCACCGGGGCACCAGCCACGTATACTCGGCCAGGTCGACGGAACCGCGAGGCGTCGGCACCTACGGCACCCTCAACGCTTCGGACGAGTCCGACGTGGATTCAACAAGTACTTCAAGTCGACGGTCCGTGAGAGCCCACGTTTCTGCTTTGCGACGCAGTTAGGCCGGGGTCAGGGTGGCCAGACTTTGACGAGTCAGGGATAAGACTGACTTAGAGATCTTAAGACAGAGCTAGGCTCCGAAACCAAGGTAAGAGTTTTAGTCGTTCCTTGTTTACGTGAGCATTTTTTGGTAGTTGTGTATTTAGTCGGAGTTTTGAATTCTCTATTGAGTAAGCATTTTGGTTGAGTTATGGTTTGAGTTTTGTGCGCCTTGTGCCTTTACCGTCCCTGTACATATTAAATCCTCGTTTGCTGTGCTGCCGTTCGTGTCTCTCCTCCATCGAGAATAGCGCATGTACTCAACTCTCCGCCTCCCAAGTAGAAGGTGACACACATTACTAACAACCTGTCATGGCAGACTCCCATTGAATACGTGACAAACTCTGCCAATTGAAGACTAGGCTTTTTACATCGCAATTTTTCCCGCGCGCCCTCTTCCCTAAAACGTACATTATATAAAGCGCTAATAAGGTCTAAACTAGAGTATGCTTCATCAATTTGGGATCCCTCTACAGCACAGCTAACATACTTACTTGAAGTCATTTCGAGCTGCTCTGCACGTTCCATTGTATGCAATTATTCGCGCAGTGCCAGTGTATCCGCCATCAAAACTAGCCTTCATCTGCCAGACCTATCATCAAGAAGGAAACTCGCCCGGTTATCACTCTTTCATAAGATGCACTATACTAACCCAGAATTAAAAAATGGCCTTTTTATATCACCCCCTCATATTTCATCGCGAATCGACCACAACGTCAAGGTATAAGTACCAACTTTCCGCACAGCAACCAACTGCCCAAGACAGCATCCGAATGGAACAACCTCCCCGCCACTGTCGCCAGCAATCCGGTTCATTCATCCTTTCAGAATGCTGTATCTAACATTGTATAATGATTCACCCCTCCTCTCTGTAACGCCATCAGGCATTGATAGTATTTTAAATAAATAAATAGATAAATAAATAAACTGCTTTGGCGGTGTTCTAGAGCGCGGGCGATCAGACTTAAGAATAACTCGTATTGGACTTACCATCTCGTCTTCTCGCACTACACGGCTGGAAATAAGCCAGACGATGTGTTCCACCAATCCAGACAGCACTTCTCCGTGTTAACGTGCTGCACGTTAGTCAACTACAAATACGATGAAACTCTTTTGTCGGTCTGGGATGCTTGCCTCTAAAAGCGGCAATATAGAAGTAAAGAGAGAGAGAGGGAAGAAAGGAAAAGCAAGGAGTAATGTAGTCGTGAACAGCCTTTCGCAGTCGCCAGCTGACGACCTCATTCCGACAAAACGTTAGCCAAAAGTAAAGAATGAGTAAGGTAAAAAAAATGAGCAGCGAGAGCTCCAACCTCCATTTTCAACTGCAAAAAAAACAAATCGCAAAAGTACTGCGTCTAACATAGCAGGCATTTCTGTGTGCTTCAAGGATAAACACGCAGCAACATTCGCACGAAGGATAACGTCGAGCGGATGGAGAACCACAGCTCTACCAGCTGCAATACGCACAGCCGGTACTGGCACAGGCCTGCTCAGACCTAGTTGTTAGGGCGCAGTTATTTTATATCATCTTGAATTTAATAACCTTCCTGGGTTTCCCGCCTATAATATATCTAATGGACGCTAAACACTTTTTTTCCGCACGCAGTCCTAGCAACAACGCGACTCAGTAATACGGACAATGGGGTGAGCTGAGAATAAATTGTAGTGTTTAACACTGCGAAACTGCGCATTTGGTTGTTAGAGATGCCGTATCCCAATGCTCCGGATTGACTTTAATCACTTTGTGTTCTTTTAGGTGCACCCAAAGCATGGTAGACGAGCGTATTTTGTAGTATAAGGAGACAAGAACTGAAACGTGAGAAGAACGTCGGCACTAAAACAAGAGAAGACATCACCAGACCAGCGATTTCTCCGGCTAGTGCTTTGAGCGCTGGCGACGTGGTGGGACACTAGAGTAATATTGTAAATGATAAAAGGGGCCACTACAGCCGCTCCGTGGCAGAGCTTGAAATTCAGCCTGACCGAAAGGTGGCGCTGTGGCTGTCATGTATCTATGGAAATTGAAAAATTGCAGGGAAGAGATTGATACGACCGGATCTCTTACGAGCATAGGTAGCGGTACATAGTAGATAGAAAATTTTTCAGGGAGAAAAAAAATATTAAGGAGATGTATAAAAATGCTTGAAAGAAAATCATGTACAGAAATCATGATTAAATCGAGCAGGCTAGGTGACCATTTGTCACCGCCCCGTTTCAATGGGGATTTCAACAAATCGTCATCGTCATCATCTTACATGCGTAATGGGTAAAGGGTGTAACAGATGGTCGATAGATATTAACAATTCTGAGGTTAAAGGCGGCATTCATAAAGGCAACGTTCTTGTTGCTATGCTGATGCGCACAGGCCCTGAATAAAAAAAATGGCAGTCGCTTAAGTATCTGTATCGGATTCTAATGCGAAAACATTATGACTTCTCTAATTAATTGGTTACATCCATGATAAGTGAAGTCAGACCCTGTCATGTGTCCTGCACAACTCTACCTTAATCCACCCTTTCTAATTTGAATCAACCTTAATCCTCTTGAATCCACCTTAATCCACTTTAATCCATCCTAATTCACAATCATCTACCTTGCTCTAATTTGTAAAAACCTTAATCCCACTTATTCCACCCTAATCTACCTTAATCTACCCTGCTCTAATGTGTAGCAACCTTATTCCACCTTAATCCACTTTATTCCACTTTATTTCACCTTCATTCACTTTGCTCGTCTCAAAGCCCGGAGGCCCGGGCTCAATTCTCACCCGGATCCAAATTTTAATTTCAAAGCCATTAATTTTGTTTACAGGAACTTCCCTGAAAAATTTGACATCAATCCGAGCGTGTTTTTTTTTTACATGTTTTTACTCGTTGCGTTGTCGGCCATTTTTAGCACCATCGCTTGATCGCGCCGAAACGTCTGCCTCAAGGAACGTATAATGCTTTCGCTTTAGTAAAATACCCACCGTGGTGGCGTAGTGGCTTTCGCTTTGCGCTGCTAAGCCCAAGACGGTGGATTAAATGCAGGCGGCGAAATGCAAATACGCCCGTGTACCATGCATTGGGTGCACGTTAAGGAACCCCAGGTGGTCAAAATAAATATTTAGTCCCCCACTACCGCGTGCTTTCATAATCATATCGTGATTTTGGCACGTAGTACCCGAGAATCTAAAAAAAAAGTATGTAATATTGGCGGGGCCCTGTGCATAGCTGGATTTACTTTTCATTGCTTTCTCTCGGCTTGCTCGTAGTGAGCGGACAAAGCTGGGCACAACAGCGCTGTAGCAGACGACCGGGTGAGAGACGCGTGCAGCTGCAGCGAAAGAGGATTCGCTGCATTCCATAGTGCAAACGCCAGACGCATACAACCCCTGCGTGAGACCATGTGATACACTTGTTTCCTCGTTCGACCAAGCTTGGCTTTCCCTCCTCCCTCTCAAATATTGATCATAAGTGGGTACCATCAACGGTACCATCGCTTGATCACGCCGAATGGCCGATCAAGCAACCATTCTCTTCAAGGCCGAGCAACTTACACTTCACCGGGAAACACAGGGATCGATTAATAACCTATAACGAAATCACGAAGCAGTATTATCTAAGCAGAAGGGAATACCCAATGTCCCACGGTAAGCTTTCCAAAGCCCAAGCGATGACATTACGTTTGCTACAGACAAGGACATACCCAAGGACAGATTTTATTAACAGGGTCTATCCGGAGAGGGAAGTTCAAACCAATTGTGATAAGTGAAATGGCATAATTACTCTTGACCACGTGCTTTGGCCGTGCACCGTGGTCTTCACAGACTGTGACATGGAACAAGAATGCTGGCGGCAAATGCTACACGGTGAATCACTCTCCGACCAATTACGGGCTTTCCAGAAGGCCCGCGATGTCGTTGAAGGGCTTGGCCTGACAGTCCCAACGTGGGAGCGGCCCGCGTCCACCCAGGGTTGACCTTTAGGACCCAATAAAGTCCCTCATACCATACCACACCATCACAATTGCACGGGCTTCTTAGTGCGACAAACTCGTATAGCTGATAACAGCGTACGAGAGAGAAAGGTTAGTGAATGTGGGCACTCGGACTCGCAAATACGAGTACCGAAAAGATAGATACATATATGCGTACATATGTGTCATATGTATGTATATATGCCGCGCGACTGGAGGCACTTTGCGAGCATTCGCGGGCAGCTTTCACGCTTAGAAAATCACTTTTATGTCGCACGAATTGAGCAACAGAAAGTTGTAACGGGAGTTTTTCATGATGCTCTATAATTTTCTCATTTACACTTTTCATAAGTGAGAAGCTGATTAATTAATTAAGACTAATTATGTCTTCAAGCAACGGCAAACTCCAAATCTCCAAGCGACGGCAAACAACATTGCCTTGGTTCTGTCCAGCTACGTGATATTTCCATATTTTGAAATCTTGGTGCACCATACTTGGGACACCCTGTGTATACAAACAAAGATACACACAAACAGGCCCTTGTGCCATCAAGGGCCTCCGAACGGTGAGAAACGGACAAGACATTCCTCCGATATTAAATAGGTTGGTTTCTCAAAGCCGTTCGCGAACCGATGCTTTTGAGCGCAATTTGAATATATGTTGAAATGTCCTTCCTACGTACGATTGTTTGTTTTAGAATATATGGGTTACTAAAGAAGTAGGCTACAGGCAATAGCACAGTGCTAATCCTGGAACGTGACTGCTCAGAGATTCGGATATGAGCAGTTCGCGACGGTGGGCCTAGTGTGTGTTGCACCATTTCTGATGTCCGAGACAGCCCAGCAAGACGAAGACACATGAGAAAACTCGGCGCTTGAATGACCCATTGAGCGAAATGCAGCTGCACTGACGTGAAACCTGGGGAGGCGCGAAGCATGCAGTGATGCACTGCTAATCGGCTCATACTACCTTAAGCAATGGCTCATAACCCCGTAAACGCGACCTCCCCATTACGACGACAGAAGAGAAGTGAAATTCTACACTGGAATGATGAACGGCAACGCAGCCAGCTGTGGAAGACGATGAGGACGACGAACGCGGGAGCAGTGGCACGAGCGCGAGCACGAGCCGCTTGCTTACCGTGACTACGACGACGACGCCGATTACGACAGGAGACGCCGACAGCCCAGGCGCATAAGGTTCTTATTCGCCCGGCACGACAAGCTGAGCTGCAACGCTATGTTGCAGCTCAAACATCAAGTACTAAACGACCGTTCCCGTAACACGAAAGTCATCCTCGGACTCGACCTCACTCAAGCCTTTGACAGCATTTCCCATGAAGCTATCCTTGACCAGGTCTCCCACCTCCACCTGGGAGAGCGATCCTACAATTACATCCGTGACTTCCTATGCAATCGCACAGCCACCCTCTCGGCCGGGGATTTACGATCAGACCAGCTTCACCTTGGCAGCAAAGGAACCCCGCAAGGTTCAGTTATCTCTCCCATGCTTTTTAACTTAGTCATGATTGGCCTTGCCCAGCAACTACAACGAGTCGACAATATCAACCATACCATCTACGCCGATGACATCACTATCTGGGCGTACCGAGGCAGCGATGGTCAAGTAGAGTCAGCCCTACAAAGGGCGATTGACACGGTGGAAGCCTATCTCCAAGGGACCGGACTGCGCTGTTCGCCGGCTAAATCGGAGCTTCTTCTCTACAAGCCCATTCAGCGGGGACGCCCTCCAAAACACCAATCTGAGCACCGACCCTGTGACTCTATCACCTTACGCCTTCAAGATGGCAGTCCTATACCACACGTCCCTATAGTATCCGGGTCCTCGGTCTCACCATCTCTACCAGCGGCTCAAATTCCTTGGCTCTCAACAAGATCTGCGCCCAATCTCAAAACACCCTACGGCTTATTAAACGCATCTCCAACCGACGAGGGGGACTCAAAGAAGAAAGCCTTCTCCGCCTCGTGCAGTCCTTCGTCATATGCCACATCACCTACGTTGCTGCGTACCTCAACTGGTACCGGGCTGAACAAAACAAGCTCGACACCCTCATACGAGGGGTCTACAAGCAAGCACTTGGCCTCCCGCATTACACCAGTACTGAACTCTTCAACCAACTAGGAGTTCACAACACCCTTGCCGAACTCATTGAAGCACAACAACGCTCTCAGCTTGAACGGCTCACCCTTACTGAAACGGGACGCTTTATTCTATCTACGCTTGGCTTTACTTACCATCAGCAGCAGGGCCCCAAACAATCGATCCCGACTGACATCCGTAGCTGGATCCACGCAGACCCTATTCCTAGAAATCTGCACCCTGAATATAACAGGGCCCGGCGCCAAGCTCGGGCTGGAGCAATCATAAAAGCCTTTGCTCGTGTACCTGGCGTTACATTTGTTGATGCGGCCCAATATTCCCACGGCACACGATTTGTGGCCGTCGCCACACGCGATGGAGTCCTACACCACGCCTCCAGCGTCACTACCCCCACTGCCGAAACGGCTGAAGAAGTGGCCATCGCCCTGGCCACTCTAGATCCCACCTGTCACACCATCGTGTGTGACTCTCGCTCAGCCGTCACTAACTTCAGCAAAGGCCGTATTTCTCCTCAAGCTCTTCGTATCCTCCGCCAGGCACCACACTATAAAGAAAGCATGATCTCCCTGACATGGATCCCGGCCCACGCGGGCACTGTCCACCCACACCTCCCCAACCTCAACGAGGTCACCCACTCCATTGCGCGAGGACTAGTCAACCGCGCCGGAGACACTGGAGATGAGTTGGACACCAGGGACAGTCTGACTACTTACAACGATCTCGTTAAGGCATTTTACCTTAGCCGCCGAACCTTCCCCCCACCTCACCCCAAGCTCAGCCGGGCGCAGGCTACCACCCTGCGTCTGCTACAAACAAATACGTACCCTTCACCCGCCCGCCTCCACCTTATATTCCCTGAAGTTTACAATACCCCCAACTGCCGGTGCTGTGGCACTCACCCGGCTACGCTTCCGCATATGCTGTGGGAGTGCCCAGCACAGTACACACACATTAACACCACGACCCTCTCGTCGAGGTTGCGTGAGGCTCTGCGGAGCTCCGCCCTCGACGACCAAAGCTGGGCGACCCAGCACGCCCGTGAGGCGGCGGCGAGGCAAGCCCTCGACGTCCCCTCATGGGACGCTTAGACCCGGCCATCTTAAAGTGCTGGTTCCGCAATAAATGTTTATTCCTCCTCCTTGAAACGCATTGTTTCCTCTCGGACAGATATCAACTAAAGAATGAATTAGCTACACCACCTACCTCATAAGCGCTTAACTTCCCGAGCAATATGTTATTGTTTAGGGTATCGAAGGCCTTGCCATAGTCAATGAAAACACCAAGCGTAAGCTTTTTTTCTTCGATGTTCTTAATTATCAATTCTTTTTGAGCTAACAGCACAGTCTGTGTAGATTTATCACGTTGAAAACTATGCTGAAACTCTGAAGGTATATTGTGTTTGTTAAAGAAGCTATTTACACGACAAAATATTATTTTCTCTAATCTATTAGAGAATACAGTATTATTTGAAATTCGTCGGCAATTATTAGCATCATTAATATCTCCACATTTAAATATAACAGAACCTTTTGAGATTTTCATGAGATTTGGGAAGCAGCCAGACTGAGATTTGATTAGACACGTAAGCTAGACAAGGGGCAAGCAGGTCAATTACGGGCTTAATCGCGTCTACCTGAAATCCATCGACATCGACAGCTGTATTGTTTCTTTAGAGAAAGAAATGTGCGTATCATTTCTGCTTCATCTGTAGGTGCGAGAAAAATTGTATCCGTATTATGGTAAGTAATATGAGTATGAGCAATGCTTCCCAGTGGTTGCACCGCATTAGCAAAGTGCTCGCTGAAGTGCTCGGCCAAAGGCACACCGGAAAGTTTGTTCCCGCTAATGGTTATTTCCATTAAAGTATTCTGACCCGCTTTGAGGTACAGTGCCTGATTGATGGCTTTCCAAACTTGGTTTGGGCGCCGTCGGTAGATATCAAAAAACATGTGGTTATAGCAGGAGTCCTTTGCCTCTTTGAATGCGGCAGTTAGTGTGTTTCTGTAAGTTTTAAAGGCCTCAAATTCCTTAATATCTCTTGTGCGCAAGAACTTCTTAAAAAGGCGACTTTTTTTCTTGACGATCTTGATACGCTCCCGCCCTACCCAAGGTTTTCTTACTTTTCTGTTTATACAACCGAAAAAACTACTATCCCTACTTCGTATAGCTGTCTACCGATTTGCTATCGTAATCGATGCTTGGCCTTTCAGGCGAAACTGCGTATTTTAAGTGCGAAGCAGTTTAAGCCGGTGGTTGCCGCGTTAAAGGTGTACGCCGAAACACATCGCCGAGCGATTGCGTCCCATGCGTCGCCTAGCAATGCCTCGCACTAGCTGCGCCGGGCCTCGCAACAGCTGCGGAGCCGAGCCATGACGTCATCGCACGCGCCACGTCACTTCGCCTGCCTACTACTACACCATAGGTACGAAAGGTACGCGAAAGGTACTACACGAAGGGTACGAGTAAAGACACGATGCCGGGTTGGTGCAGTAAGCCACTACACCAACCCGGCATCGTGTCTTACCTACATGCGAACGCTCACAAAACAATTTGGATGGTGCGCGGGTCACCGTCGCCATCGTCGTCCATGAGTAAGCGAGACAAGTAAGGGGGATGACTGAGCGATTAGGCTAAGCGAATTAAGGGCGTCAGTCTTTAATGCATCGGCATTCGGGCTTTCGCCTTCAAATCTTCTTAAGGATAACATAGGACACCCTGTGAATTTTTTTGTGTGTGTTTGCATACAACTTACGAATTACACAAAAATATACTACGTCATCATAGTTGACACAGTTTTTCCACAGTGGTTGTGTCGTTTCTGCCGCATGTTTACATCGTTCTCAAGTTTACGAAGACCCTGTTTTCGGACATAGGGAAAATATTGGACGTTATTGCAACAGCAGCTCGATTTCACACGTGCGTCTCTTGTCTCTCTACATGCGCAGTTGTAGTTACGCTGTCGCGTTCCGGTCGCACAAGGATAGCATGAAAACAGCGTTTAATTGCCCTCCTGCATTGAGGCGTTCGTGCGTATATACACGGACATGCGATGCAGTTACGAATGAAGCACGTTGTGACCATCGCAAGAAAAAGATCAAGTGGCGATGTCGGTGCATGTTTGAACAAAAGCTCCGCCTGTGGGTGCGACAGGCGGCTCTCGTGCTACGGTCGGACGGTCGTTGTCGCAGCGTCCACTTCTTCCTCGGTGGTTTGTTCGGCACTGCGACAGTAAAGGGGTTCAGATTTGCGCACACGTCACCGACTCACCGGCACTAGCTCACTCCCGTTTTTTTATGTCCACTCAAGTACACTCATACTGTTTCAAACGTAAACTCACGCTTACTAAAGTGTGAATGCGAGTGAGAAAGCTTTCACGTATGACAATCTATAAATTCTAGGAAGATAACTTGTATGCAAGTGTAAAGATTGAACCCAATATCGATGAGAGTTAGAAGCAAAAAAAAAAAACACCTCGGGAGGTATTTTGTAAGAGTCCACCTAGTGAACATGTCCATTTCGTTTGCTGTTGAAGTTCTGATTGGCTGGGCTGAGGTGTGCCTCCGCAGGCGCCAGGCGCTACAGCCAATCAGCACTCCAGCAGCAGACGAAATGGATATGTCCACGAGGTGGACTCTTACAAAATACCCCCCCCCCCTCCCGCAGTTCATATTTCACAAATATAGGCTTACGCAATTCATTTGTCTTGGCAGCTTACATTTGTTCTTTTGTTTTTTCATTTCATGGGTCTGCTGTTAACATGACCTCATTCATGATCACTGTTTCTAACGGACACCACTCGTGGATACGCTTTTAGATTTACAGAAAATTATCTGATTCCAAGTTAGCATTTTTCGGGATCACGCATATGACTCAGGCGTGCTTAAACGTACTCCGACTCACGCAAGTTCCGTTTCACAAGGGCTCACTTAGACTCAGACGTCAACCTATCGGACTCATCTATACTCTCTCAGATTGAAATTCACACCCATTCAGACTCAACTCGACTCGCTCACGATAAAGCTTACGCCCACTTTGACTCGCCTCCACAGTGGGTGAGCTTACTCAAGAACACAACCAATGTTTGAGGCTCAAGGTAAACCCCAAAGAGTGCTTTCTCTTTTTCTAGTGTATAAATTAAACTGCAGAAACCAACGGGACGCAATATCTCTTTCCTAGAGGGCGGCCACCATAATGAGGACGAACACCTTATACCGATTTGTTGCACTGTCACTGATATTGCGTGCTGTTTTCTTTTACCTTTAAAACGTGGAAACTTAATATATTTTCCGGTTAAACATTTCTAAGTCGCGAGGAAATAAATGGTTTTATGTCGTGCGCTTTCCTTTCTATGTCTTTTGTAATAGCTTCGTGCCATTTTTACACTCGAAGTAAGTACGAAGCATGTTCATTGCGTCAGTAGATTTTCTGCGATCTGACCCTGTTCCTACCTACAATCTGACCCAGGGCGCTACTGAAGTTTCTCCGGTCAAGCGACCTGTTTGAACGACTGTGACGCTCCTGAGTTCCTTTGTGTGTGTGCGTCTGCGTGCGTGCGTGTGCGTGCGTGTGCGCGTGCGCGCGTGTGCGTGCGCGTGTGCGTGTGTGAGTGTGAGTGTGAGTGTGAGTGTGAGTGTGAGTGTGAGTGTGAGTGTGTGTGTGTGTGTGTGTGTGTGTGTGTGTGTGTGTGTGTGTGTGTGTGTGTGTGTGTGTGTGTGTGTGTGTGTGTGTGTGTGTTTTCTTTTTTTTTATCTCCCTCTCTAGGTGTGTGCATTTTTCTTTATCTTTCTGTCTCCCCTTACCCCTTCCCCAGTGTAGGGTAGCAAACTGGATATTTACCTTCCGGTTAACCTCCCTGCCTTTCGCATCTCATTCATCTCTCTCTCTCTCTCTCTCTCTCTCTCTCTCTCTCTATGCTCCTCTTTTATAATTGGCATCTAATGGAATAAATAAATCGTGGTATAGAGAGGGCCTTGTTGATTTCTGGAAAAGCCGTGGGTGGCTCTCTGCCTATGGCGTTCCAATGCTGAGCGCGCTGGCGCCGTTTATGCTAACCTCGGCTACGGCAGTGGCATTCAGGTTGAAACGAATTGCACGAAAGTAGCAGAAAATTTCATAAATATGGAGAGAATGACCTTTGTTACGGAACATCAATGTATGTCAGGGGCTTCAGGCGGCCAAAACTTTATCTGTAGCCGGCCACACTAGCGTCGTAAAAAGTCCAGGTATATTTTTGGGGCATTTGATACCAATATGTTTTAATGTAATAAAGCTACGTTAAGGTCGTTGGTGTCACTACATGGAAGTGGTTAGTTAGTCGTCCTCACTATACTGGTGACCTGCTAGGGTCAGTTTTGAAGCCAACATCCCGGAATCAATAAATATTGCCAGAATCTGAATTTCTTTTCTTGCAAATGTGTACACCTCAGCTTAAAGACACTTTTCAAAAAGCATTTAGTTTCCTGCCAACTTCTATATAAAATAACACCACAGAATGTTTGCCATGTACGTCGGCTAATTGAACGTTAAGCTCACTGTCTTCGACACCGCAACCTCTCATGCATCAAAAACGTCGCGTGCTTTGAATGGACGGGGCTGTCAATTAATAAAAAGTGATACGGACTAACATATCGAATCCAATTATCCGGATTAATATCCCGTAGTAACACACCGGAAATCAACCACGCCATAATAGGGGCGCTGACTTGATTAATTTCAGCTAATTGATATTTGCCTGAGTTAAATACACGAGCGTCTTGGCATTGCGCACCTATCGGAATACTGCCGCCGCAGAGAGGGCACCGAACCTGTGACCTCGTCGGCAGGTGACACTCTTTCAACCAAGGATATTTAGTCATTTGGTCATTTTCAAACACCGCCTTGAAGCATCGCAGGAGCATGGCCCCTTCGCGTTGTCTATCGTCGTGCCCTCCGGTAATATCCTTCGCGACTTTGAAGAAGGCTGAGTAAACTAGTCTGCCAGGGCAGAGGGAATGTATTTTGCATAGTTTTCTTTTATGAGAAGATGACAGCTGCTATGACACTTATGAGTCATACGCGCTATCTTTTCATCGATCCGTCTTACTCATGCATGATTCTACCTACACATTTATCTATCTATATATCTATCTATCTATCGGTCTGTCTGTCTATCTATGTATATATATATATATATATATATATATATATATATATATTGGTTTGTCTGTCTTTCTCCTCGCTGTTCATCTTTATCTTTGTCTAGCGTATACATATCTGTCTCCCTCTATCTTTCGATCCATCCGTTCGAGCCATCTGTGATTGTCTGTGTAAGTTTCTCCACCAGTCTCTCTACATCTGCCTAGCGTCTACGTATGTCTGTGAGCCCATCTGTGGCATTGCCATCTGTCTTTCTGCGTTTCTGTGTGTCTATTGACCATATTGACTAGTGACTCCAGTTGGCGAGATGTTCATCGAAGAGCAACACACACCCAGTGCACTCACGGCGCAACTAGCTAAAGCGCTGGCGTGAACGGCGTTCATTAAAAAGCGGCACACGCCCAGTGCATTTGTGGCGCCCCCTGCTAAACCGTCCGGTGGTTGCTGTCCCCGAAGAACCCATGTCACGTGGCTTCGAGTCCGCTCAGCAGCGGAGAAGTATATGGATCTTTTTCGACATCGTAAAGCGACGCATTCCCCGTGGCAGATACCATAGTTACCCAAGTTGGCGTCAAAGATGTTGATTGAAGAGGGACGCACCCATTGACTCAAGTTAGCACCAAAGAGCTTCAGTGAGGACCAGCACAGACCGAGTGGCACAAACCCGATGCTCCAAGTAGGCATCAAGAGTTTAATTGAACAGCGGTACCTATCCAGTCACGCAACTACGGTGACCCATTTCGGCGTGATGGAGGTTCGTTGAAGAGCGGCGCATATTGGCAAGTGTAATGGTAAATGTTAAAAGTTATCGCTCAGCGCAAGTCGGGCCTTTCTGTCTCAGAACATTCTCGGCTATACAGCTTTGTAGCCGATTCTTTGCCGATTCTTTGTAGCCGATATAGCTTTGTAGCTATATATACTGTAGCCGATTCTACAGGGTGTTCCAGCTATCACGCAGCACGATTTCAAAAAAAAGAAGAGGAAGGGCGTTACGCGAAGCAAACCTGGTGCGTATTGTTTCCAGTACAGTGGAGTAGCCACCAGTATTTTCTTCGTTACTGAGATTTAATTAATTAATTGTAATTAATTATATAACTCGAGAAGTACTGTCCTAATTATCAAAGTGTCAATGAGAAAGTTGTAGAGCAACATGAAAAACTCCCGATACATCTTTCGGTTGCTCAAAACGTGCTACATAAATGTGTTTTTCCGAGAGTGAAAGAAGCCCGGGAATACACGCAGAATTGCCGCACGACTGGCCGCTCGAGGCACTTTGCGTGTATTCACGGGCTTCTTTCACGCTCGGAAAAACATTTTTATGCAGCACGTATTGATCAACAGAAAGCTGTATCGGGAGTTTTTCATGTTGCTCGTAACACTTTGACACTTTGATAATTAGGACAGTACTGCTCGAGTTATATAATTAATTACAATTAATTAATTACATCTTAGTAACGAAAAAAAAATACTGGCGGCTACTCCACTGTACTGGAAACAATACGCGCTAGGTTTGATTCGCGTAACGCAGTTCCTCTTTTTTTTTTTTAAATCGTGCTGCGTGACAGCTGGGACACCCTGTATATGTTGTCTATGTTGTCGCTGGACCTTGTGCATTCGGACTGTATGCTCGACGCGAATTGTGCTGTACTTTTTGGATATTACGCGACCACCAGCGATTAGATTGGAACTGTCGACGAGTCAGTTATGAATCGCCGATGCGTCTGACACGTAGATCAGATTTCGACGATCGCAGAATGGGGTCGCCGCTATCGCTGTGCTTCCAATGTCACTTGCTTTTGTGGGCACAGGTTTGCCCAACACTATAGTATACAGTTAGTTTCGTGATTCAGTTTTGCAACTGTATTCTTCCATACATCGCGACAACCTGTACAAAGTACCACATAATCAGTGACCCAAGTTAGTCCAGCCGTTATATACATACATAGCTAGCCTCAGTAATGTGGGTGAAGGGCCCTAACAATGCTAGAGCATTAAAGACAAGTACCACAAACGATACGCTACTTTCAACAGGCATTTACTGAAAGGGCAGCCGTATATACGGGGTGTTCAAAATTTCACTTTACGGAATTTTCAACAATCGCCTGTGGCAGGTAGCATACTACTCAACGTTGAGCTGGTGTGTTCGAAGAGGCGGACAATAGTAGCACAGAAATCGAAACACACATTCAAGTAATTAACAAAAATTGACTAACGAACTTCTTAGTCAATTATTTTACGACACTTATTGCAACTTACGAATTGTAGCTGGTGAGTTTGCAAGACGCATCCCCTTGAAATGAATTTACAGGATGACACCAGTTTCGAGATATTATTTCCCAAAGTGTGGGACGAAATACATGGGCGTTTTAGTTACTTTTGTGCTTCGATGTATAAAAGCGCAGTTTGGTAAGAAAAGTAAGTGGAACAGCAGTGCATTTTTACGGCGAGTTTGATGGCGCATATCTCCAAACTGGTGGCATTCTAGAAATTCATTCCAAGTGGATACGCCTGACAAGCTCACCGGCTAGAATTCGTAAATTGCAATATTTGCTCGTAAGGTAATTACCTAGAAGTTAATGAGTGATTTTTTGTTAATCGGTTGAATATGTGTTTCGATTTCTCGTGCTACTAATGTCCGCCTCTTCGAATAACCCTGCTCAACGATAAGAATTATGCTACCTGCCACAGGCGATCTTTAAAAATTCCGTAAAGCTTAATTTTGAACACCCGGTATATCGAAAAAGCGAAAATGATAAGCAGGCACAATAGATAATGTTGTCGTTAACGTGGTTAGGTCACGTGAGCACGATGCCAGAGTTCTTCCTTCGATAACGACAAGGACAAGAAAGCTTCATCCTTGTTGTCCATGTCGAACAACGAAGTCTTGTCCCTTTGCACATGCGCCTTAACCACGCTGACAACATTATCTCTTGTGCCTGCTTATCATTTTGGGTTTTCCTTTTTTTTTTCGTTAACATTTGAATCAACGCCAGTCGGAAGTAGCGACGTGTTCGTTTTACTTGTTTATTTTGCATTTGTACTTGTTCGCAGTGTTATATTGCAAGTTTACTACGAATTACCAACTTGCCCAAGTTCACCCCCGCCTAATGTAGACAGATTACTACTTCAAACATATATATCTATACGTATGTTGCACAGATTGGGGTGTACGTTCAGATGACTCTCCCGATAGCCTCACACATTGCGTCACGGTTACCTGTTGTCGTCAGGGTCTGCCCAGGTGCCGTCTTCACCAAGCGTGCCGGCTGGGGGTCCGGTTGCCTCCTGGTCAAAGCGGTCACTCTCTACGGCCAACCGGAGCTCATTGTCGGCCATGTCGTGTTGGCCATGTTTGACTGCGCATTATGTTATTTCGTCTGAGCAATGATACTCGGGACTAGCTGTGTTTGAGTCTGTTTTAAGCATTAAATGCTTTTAGCTCCCGTTGTCGCCCGAACTTCAAGTGACCTTGAGGCAAAAGCCAGAGCCGTTATCCGGGCACTCAAACGAGAACATCCGGGCATCGTTGCGAGAACAAAACGAGATTATCCGGGAAAGCATTCAAAAGTTAAGAAAATGCGGTCTCTGGCCCCCAACTCTTTGTACAGGTCCGCATTACATACGTTATACTTACTGACCAAACAATTTAAAAATATATTGCTTCCGAGCTCTTCCTAATGTTTGTTCACAATATCACTGAAGCTGTAATTTCTAGTACGCTGAAGATTTATTTGCCATTTCTAATAGCGACGTTCAAAAGGCAGATGCAGGGCACCATAGACTTTAATGTCATCTTTTGGCGCTGAGACAGGGTTGCCTGTGCTCTTTTCAACGCCAGCGGTCCGCGATTTCCGTGGTGCGGGTTTTACACACAACTAACGTGTGTAATGCTCGAAGATTGATTCATTAGACGCCGCTGATTCCGAATTCGATTGTCGATTTCGTGACTCGTAAGCCTAACACTTGTGAATAACCTTGGCTACTCAATGCACGTAAAGTTGGTTACTCGAAACCGCTCGAAACTAAGTACAACATACTGCTTGCTGCTTATTCTAAATTGTAGTTAAAAGCGAACACACGGAAGTCAAAATTACTCTTCTTATCTTAAAATTGTACGTTTTATTTTAATATTCGTAATAGCTTTTCTCTGACGCCGGTGTGGCGCTGCAAGCGCAAGATGCTATCCGCAAACGCAAAGCCCTATTCTAAAACTCTTGACTGCTGCATATCCCAGCGCTAACACCCGCAAAGCTCTTTGGGGCCCCTATTCTAAACTTCTAACGGCGGCGCCAGGTCGAATCACCAAGATCAAAATAGATGCAAAATGGAATGGATCCTCAAAACTCACGATCCTAGCGCTGGCTCAAAACCTGTTCACCTGACTGCTTCCTCTTTTGAAACAATAGAAACTTTATAGCTTCTACTTAAATGGATTAGCCTTTATGTAATATCGGGTTACCAGAGACGAGGATGGCCGTAGCAATTATGGTGGCGACATGTTGTGATGCTTTGCTTAACCACAGAGCGTTGGACACGTTCTTGTGTTGCGTGGGTGTCTTTTCTTCTTTTTATTTCGATGAAAAATAGAATAAAGAGGCTACGTGTCAATGATTACGTTGCTGCCGCCAGCAGTTAAATAGATTACGCCTGGTCATTGCATTAATAGCTCTCCATCCTCCGCAGTTAAATTTTTCTGCCACAACACGGCGCTACCAACGGTGATACTGGTGATCTGAAAATAAAGGGGAAGCGGAATGCAGCATTAATGAAACAGAGAGCACTGTGGGGCCACAATAAGTATGAGGTGGTGCGTGGAATCTGGAAAGGAGTAATGGTGCCAGCGCTAACATTCGCAAATGCCATTATATGCTTAAAATCGGATATATTGGCGGGTTTGGAAGTTAACCAAAGATCAGTAGGCCGGTTGGCTTTGGGAGCACACGGTAATACGACAAGTGAGGCAGTGCATGGAGACATGGGTTGGGCCTCTTTTGAAGTCAGAGAAGCACAAAGCAAAATTAGTTTTGAAGAAAGGCTCAGGAACATGGATGAAAATAAATGGGCGGCTAAAGTGCACAAGTATCTCTACATGAAAAGCGTGGACACAGAATGGAGGAAGAGGTCAAGGAAGTTGGCAACCAAGTACAGGATAATCGAAACTGTAAATAGACAACCAGGGGTCATCAGAAAGAAAGTGAGAGAAATAGAGACCGTGAATTGGATGCAAAGAATGGAAACGAAAAGCACAATGGAGATTTACAAGAATGAGAAGAAAGAAATTAGAAGGGAAAATCTGTACGATAACACAAAGGGCAGTGCCTTGCTATTTGAGGCTCGAGCCGGTTGCCTAAGGACGAAAACATATCGGAACAAATATTCGGAACTAGATGAGATATGTGTATGCTGCAGTAAAGATCCAGAGACCACTCAGCACATCCTAATGGAATGCGACGGGATCCACCCAGCGAGAACCGTAGGTAACGTGCAACTCCCAGAAGCGCTTGGGTTTAAAGTGGAAGGAAACATAAACAGATCAGCCGTAGAGATCAGCAAGAGACGATTAGAGTACTGGTGGAAAAAAAGCAGGGAAAAGATGGATACGACCTGATCTCTTAAAATCATAGGCAGCAGTACAAGCTAAATTTTTGAAAAAGGTATACAAAAATGCTAGATAAAGAACATGTGTAGTATACCTGATTAAATCAAGCAGGCTAGGTGACTATTTGTCGCCACCCCGTTTCAAAGGGGATGCCAATAAATCATCATCATCATCATCTGGTGATACTGCCGTACCTGTCTACGGCAACCCGGCATTCCCTATTATACGCAAAAGAAAAACTGTCTAGCTTTTAGAGACAAGTTAGATCTCTCTAATAGAGAGTCCTGGTGTGAACGTATTACAGTTTGTGGAACATGGAAACATCGGATGCGTCAACAGCAGCAGTAGCTCCACCATCTTGTGACGCTTTTCCTAAGCACGTCAAAAACGTTGTTTTGCCATGTCATTGGGAAATCAGTTCTGCGGAATCACACAAGGCGGACGAAGGTTCATGAAAGGAAAAATGTTCGTTCCACCCAATTGTAGCAGGAAACTGCAAAGGAAAACCCATAACAGTTTCTCAATAAGAAAAGTTTCACAGTCCTGAACCGGGATTTGAACCCGGGACCAACGCCTTTCCGTAGGGTGGATGAAAATTTTTCTCTTCAATCCATGTCATTGGTCTCGCAAATGGGGAGAAATTTTTATTCTACTCTACATTAACGATGGCTGCGGTTGACGCCCTTGCCGCAGAAGTTAGATGGAACATATATTTGAGTAGAACTTGTTGCATAGTTAGTACGAGTTCACTTTAAAAAGAATTGGCACGACAAAGCACTACGCATACTAGGAGGATATTAAAAATATAGCTGGTGTGGAAGGGACGCTCTTCAAGTGAAGCCAGCGTCGCCATATTGTGGTGAGCAGATAGCTCGGCGGCCGCCGGATTGTGTGCAGCGACTGCAGTGCGCGGCGATCTTTCCTGGACAAAGGTGCCTGCGCAGCAGCTTCCTATGCGTACAGCCCGATTTCAGCAAGCGTGGTTCAATCCAGCGTGTTGGATTGAACCATGTCCCCCCCCCCCAAAAACTTCAGTGTCACCTATCCCGAAATGTCAAGTTGGCCTACTCCCAAATTTCAAGCTGGCCCACCCCCAAATTTCAAGTTCACCCACTCCAAAAATCAACTGCCACCCCCCCCCCCTAATTTTATGTTGGCCCTCGCCCCCAAATTACAGTAGGTTCATCCCCTAATTTCAGTTAACCTACCCCTTAATGTCAGTTCAGTAATGGTAATCATTTGCGGGAAAAAAACGGCGGAGAAAGCTCACGATACGATACGCCGGTGGTTTCCTGCCCATCATAAGATGGCCGTCGGCGGCTTCACTGTCCTCTATGGGCAGGTACAGGTGGCTTCCACTCCAGCAACATTTTTACATCCTCTTAGGACGCATATGACTAGACAGCTAGACTATATGCTTGGACTCGGAGAGTGCCGTTCGGGCAGTCGTCCTGGTGTCTAGTCTTATGTGGCGTGTCTTATTTTGTATAATTTCTTACAAAATTAGCACGATAAAAGCATTATAGTATTGTGTGTTCTATATTACGCCACAACCATGTGAAGAAACAGACAACGAAAGGACGTTCCGCGTGCATTGCCACAGTCGTCACTGGCGCTGCCTAACACTCTCGGGTTTAATTTTCTACGCACATATGCATATATACCATACCCAACAGAAGGAACGGGTGTGTGGCCGCTGTCTCTTAACTGGCAAAGCGTCGCACACGTAATGCGAAGACGTGGGCTCGGCGCCCACCTACGGCAAGTTGGCATTTCCTCACCTCTCCTTTACCCTTTGCGTTAATACTTACTAGGAGTTCCCTATGCTACAACTAAAACAACTTGAAGGCGAAAGCCCGAGCGCCGCTCGCCGCTAACTCAATGAAACGATGACCACTTTTTTTTGCAGAACCATCATCACTCTGAAACCACAATGTAGTTATTTTTGTAAGTCATCATGTTTTTTATTGCGATAGAAATTATATGGACACTCCAAAGCAGATTTCTGCCGTCGGCGTCGCCGTCGTCGTCGCCGTGAGGTTCCGTATGACGTCAATGGAGATGAAATCGTCGGCGCGCGCCGAACGCTGTATGTGCGAGTGAAAGGGAGCGAGGGACGCGCGCTTTCATGGGGAGTGAACGCGCGGCGGAGAACAAACGTGCGTTCTGCGCCGTGCTCCCTTAAGGGCTGCAGAATTAAGCGTCTCTTTTTTTTTTTGGAAGTCACCCTTCCTATGGTGGAGCAAACTTTAACCTTGTCTAAGCACTTTTTTTTTCCTGGGTCACTCTCACTTGAACCCTCAAATCTCACATTTTTTGCAAGTCATTCCCCACTCCATAACCCCTTGATTACTCTTGATTCACCCTATCACTGATTGGTTCACCTTCATTCGCTCTATCATCTCGGCTAATGCGATTAGCATTCTTTGGGAGTTTGACCCAGTTTGCGGGATGTATCTAACCTCTTTCACACACAGACCCTGTGACCAAAGTTGTCTACTAGCTTGGACCACTAGGAATGTACCAGCTGCCGTCTTGTCGAACAGACATGGGCCGCTGGGCATGTGCCCGAATATAATACTGCATGCTGGCTCTTGTCTGGCCTAGTAGAAAACTTAGGTCGCTGGGTATGGGTCGTTGGATATGTTCCCGAACGGACAACTTCGGCGCTGGTTATGCGTCATTGGTATGTACACACATTGTTGCTGTCAATCGCTCGGAATGAATGGGCCAAAATTACGCAAGGGGTACGTATACCCTAATCGACAACGAACACATCCGTGGCGAGCACGGCCGCCTGGCGGAGAACCATTGCAACGAGGTTGGGGCCAGTATACTAGTTATACTATGAAGTTTCAACTGGGGTGCTGTAATTACAGCAACGCACGCTGTGTCGTGGTATCACCTGGCGTTGTAGATGGCAGCTCAATTGCCACTTCGTGTGTCTTCGGTGACAATACGGCGTGTCGCTGCATTTGCTTTCTGCTAATCGCATTAACGTCGACGCTAGTCGTAAGGTGGGTTCTGCCGGAACATTTTTCTGCCGTTTCAGTTAAACTCATGAAGTAATATCCCCTACGCTTTACCTCGCTTTATTGCCAGTTTTCTTCACACGGTTGTAAACCTAACGAAACACCGAGCCCCTTCCATCCCCTTATATCTTCTCGTTCTAGCCCACGTGAGTCTCACAATATGGCGCCACAAGCGCTGCTGCGGACGTCTGCGTCTCTGTAAGCCCTGTATTTTGTAAACTGTAATGGCGACTCGAGCTGAAGCTCTCTTGCGTCAGAGCAGGCGCACGCACCCTCGGTGGTGGAGGTCAGCTTGTCCCGCTGTCGCTTCGCGGCAATGTTTAGCAGCAGGACCCCGACGACCGTGACGACGATCACCAGCACCACCATGCACCACAGCGTGTACTGGAAGCTGGCCGGCTGGCCGGACACGTCACGGCTGCGCTTGGCGCGGTCCAGCAGCAGCTGGAACGCCTGAACATGGGCAACACTTGAAGAGTCGAAACCACGCGGAGCGAAGGAACCGCGTAGAGTAAGAATAAATGTTTCACAGTGATGCATGTACAATGTAAACACTTTCGGGACCCAACAAAGTTCTTTAAAAGGTTCCATAATCATTCTTACTGAGAAAAATAAAACAATTTTATGGCTGCTGCTGATTTCTACAGCGTAATTGCATAATAGAAATGCCGCTAAAGCGCGTGACAGGAAAGTGCGTGACAGGTAAGTGCGGTAGCCGAGACAATTTCACACACAAGATAGCTATATTTAACAACGTTGTTTTACGTTGTCAATACAATCTTGTAGGGAAAAAAATAAAAGTTTCGTTGTACACATTCATGCGCAGCGTTACCCATTGTGAATGAGTGATTATTTGAATTTTTTCAGGAATGTTATGCAATGTTCTCAGTAGAGTTCGGTTATTATCAGAGCACTGCCAAATTGAGTCGCCTGCAAATTCTGAAATTTGTTCACTACAAGTCTATACAGAATGCTGTGAAAATAGCGTGCAAGAGTACGTAACGTATGGAGAATGTGTAAAGTTCATTTCGGAGTTTTTTTTTTCGTTTTTTTTTTTGTTATTTAAGATCCGATAGCTATTTAGCAAATTAACGGTGTGTGAAAGGGTGTGTTTGCAGGCGCCTGAACTAAATGGCGCCACCATATAAATATAGCGAAGAAGGCTCGGGGTTGCGTTTGTTTGCGCGTCTCATCTGAATCGAATAGTGGGTCCACACAGACCCACATTCGGGTATTCTTTCTTTCCTCAGACAATTAGATATTGGAATTCATTGCCTACTGATGTTATAACTTGCTCACCTGACAGTTTCCTTCCTATGCTGGAAAAATATGTCTATGCGTATGCATCTTGATTTATAATTATCGCCTACAGACACCGCATTTTGTTTCAAATTGGTTTTCATGTACTTTTTGTTGTTTATCTTACGCTTCAGTATTTCTGTTCATTAACCTTTAAGAGCTGAATAAGGAAGATCACACCTGCTTATTGTATTGCTCAACTAGGTCTTCTTGTAAACTACAATATTAACAATTGTATCAGTTTGTCATTCATATTCTGATGCAATGTATTTTCCCATGTCCTGCAACAGCCTCCAAATGGAGGCTAGCAGTATGTATGAAATAAATAAATAAACGTTTTTCATCGTCTGCGCTGGTCTGTGTCTGCATAGTGTGGCAACATGGCGGTGCCCTTGTGGCTACCAATTTCAATGCATGGGCGCTATGGGGAGTTTTTTCTCTAGAGTTGGTTATATTAACTCTATGTCACCTAATGATGAAATGCTCTTGGTGAAGACATCTTTCTTGAATACGAGCCCTGATCCTTACTGCGAAATGCGCGTTCAGCGAGGCAAGCTGCAAACATATAGAGGCTTTTGATTGTAGTTACGCCTAATATATCTCAATAAGATTGAGAACAGAGACGAGTTTTGCCTCCCATAAGCGCAATTTCAGTTTGTTCTTACCTAAAAGTCACGTGTCGCGGTTTTTCGGGCTCATTGGGCGTAGAGATATTTTAATGCGTTAAGGGGAAATGTGACGTGTAATAGTGAAGTCATGAGTTAATCAGGTGACCAAATTTTCATGCAAAACCATAGCCTAATCGGCAACCAATGGTAGCATTTCAATCAAGATCGATTTTTCATATGGAAACGTTATACGTACGTTTTATGGAGGACAATATTGGAAGTGTGAGCCTTTTGTATCAAGGCTAATCCTGAAACTTGTTGTCCCCGCATGTAACCTACCTAACCTTGCCTACACTACCTTAACTGCGTACGAATGCACTATACTTACCTTACGTACGCACACTGTACCTTTTTTAAATTACCTACGCGCACATACCTTATCCTGACGTAACCACCCACCTGCTATAACATGTGCCCTGTCCTTCCTATGCTACTAACGTTACCTTATTAGTCTGACCTTACTACTGAGTTCCCTAGCATAACCTTACTTAACTGTATGTTACTAAACTCTTTCCAACCTTATAGTATGCACAAGCATTAAAAATTTAATACACGCGTTTACTAAAACAAGGAACGCAAGTCGCAACATTCGCACTCAAATAGACAGGAACAGGTGCGTTCGAGTGAGGCCGCGAGGTAGCAAACAGCCCCCTAGTCGTTACGAAGGATAACTCGCTTATACAGCTTTGCTTTTTTTCATCTTGACTTGTAACATTGGCATACATATGAAAAGATTTTTTTTTCATTGAAGACACCCGAAACCAGCCGCGGCAGGTTGAGGCGAAGAATGTTTCGCAATAAAAAAAATAGTGTGAGAAAACCAATTGTAGATGCTTGTCGATTTCAACTTTCTTGTGTGGCCCTACTACATAATATCCATGCCATCCCGTGATTCAGTGATCCACAGCAGATGTTATGGGCCCAACAAGTGATGAATTAAGTACAACCTCAATGCCAAGTATGCATGATGTCACTCCCACAGTAGATCTCACTGTAATGTGCTTCTCAACCTCGCTGTTAACCCTAACGACAAACCCGATGTCAACATGCGAGGAGTGACGCGACTTTGTTTATTTCAATGCCCGGTAGTGTTTATATGTTGAAACGTGACCTAGTGCACGCCGTATGCAAACCCTGTGCATCTGAGGGTGGTGACATCTTGGCGCTATGCCAAGGCGCAGGAATTTTTTAACGCGATTCAGCGCACACCATCTGCACGTATAGGCGATGTCGTCATGGCGATGTTGTAATATCGCGAAAACCTTCAACGCAATCCTGCGCACGCCATATGTGCACGTATTCGCTATGATGTCCTGGCGCTGCGCCAAGCCACGGAATTTTTTAACGCAATCTGGCTTACTCCATGTGCACGTATTGCTGGTGACTTCAAGGCGCTGCGACAATCCCCGGAAATTCTTTAACGCAGTCCGGCTCACGCCATTTGCACATCTTGGTGATGATGTCCTGGCGCTGAGCCAAGGCGACGGAATTGTTAACGCTATTCGGCTCACTACATGTGCATTTATTGGCGATGCCGTTTGACACGGCACCAATGCGCGTGATCTCCCGGGAGTTTTGGAAACGCTATCCGGCGCTCGCCAAGTATATGCTCTTTGCACTTGTTGGCACGCTTTCCTCTCTCCCCGCTCCGGCGCTTCCTCCTCTATTCAGATTACCCTCCTCCACCTTGCATAGTGTTTCCCTCTCCCTATACAGAACGTGAAGCACAAACTATCTCAACTGTGTGGCGTCGCTAGAAAAACTGATCCCTTTAAAATTACTAATCTCGGCGTTTCTTATATGCCACAAAACCGCGGCACGTTTGGCGAGTTGTGCGGTGATCGCGCATCAACAATCCCAAACTCGACTGTCATCACATACTCGACTGTAGTCACGTACTCGACTGTGATTGTAACATCAGTAATCACATACTTGACTGTGATTGTAACATACTCGACTGTAATCACATATTTGACTGTGATTGTAACATACTCGACTGTAATCACATACTCGACTGTAGTCACGTACTCGACTGTGATTGTAACATCAGTAATCACATACTTGACTGTGATTGTAACATACTCGACTGCAATCACATATTTGACTGTGATTGTAACATACTCGACTGTAATCACATACTCGACTGTGATTGTAACATACTCGACTGTAATCACATACTCGACTGTAGTCACGTACTCGACTGTGATTGTAACATTAGTAATCACATACTTGACTGTGATTGTAACATACTCGACTGTAATCACATATTTGACTGTGATTGTAACATACTCGACTGTAATCACATACTCGACTGTAGTCACGTACTCGACTGTGATTGTAACATACTCTACAGTAATCACATACTTGACTGTGATTGTAACATACTCGACTGTAATCACATACTCGACTGTAGTCACGTACTCGACTGTGATTGTAACATCAGTAATCACATACTTGACTGTGATTGTAACATACTCGACTGTAATCACATATTTGACTGTGATTGTAACATACTCGACTGTAATCACATACTCGACTGTAGTCACGTACTCGACTGTGATTGTAACATCAGTAATCACATACTTGACTGTGATTGTAACATACTCGACTGTAATCACATATTTGACTGTGATTGTAACGTACTCGACTGTAATCACATACTCGACTGTGATTGTAACATACTCGACTGTAATCACATACTCGACTGTAATCACATACTTGACTGTGATTGTAACATACTCGACTGTAATCACATATTTGACTGTGATTGTAACATACTCGACTGTAATCACATACTCGACTGTAGTCACGTACTCGACTGTGATTGTAACATCAGTAATCACATACTTGACTGTGATTGTAACATACTCGACTGTAATCACATATTTGACTGTGATTGTAACATACTCGACTGTAATCACATACTCGACTGTGATTGTAACATACTCGACTGTAATCACATACTCGACTGTAGTCACGTACTCGACTGTGATTGTAACATCAGTAATCACATACTTGACTGTGATTGTAACATACTCGACTGTAATCACATATTTGACTGTGATTGTAACATACTCGACTGTAATCACATACTCGACTGTAGTCACGTACTCGACTGTGATTGTAACATACTCTACAGTAATCACATACTTGACTGTGATTGTAACATACTCGACTGTAATCACATACTCGACTGTAGTCACGTACTCGACTGTGATTGTAACATCAGTAATCACATACTTGACTGTGATTGTAACATACTCGACTGTAATCACATATTTGACTGTGATTGTAACATACTCGACTGTAATCACATACTCGACTGTAGTCACGTACTCGACTGTGATTGTAACATCAGTAATCACATACTTGACTGTGATTGTAACATACTCGACTGTAATCACATATTTGACTGTGATTGTAACGTACTCGACTGTAATCACATACTCGACTGTGATTGTAACATACTCGACTGTAATCACATACTTGACTGTAGTCACGTACTCGACTGTGATTGTAACATCAGTAATCACATACTTGACTGTGATTGTAACATACTCGACTGTAATCACATATTTGACTGTGATTGTAACATACTCGACTATAATCACATACTCGACTGTAGTCACGTACTCGACTGTGATTGTAACATACTCTACAGTAATCACATACTTGACTGTGATTGTAACATACTCGACTGTAATCACATACTCGACTGTAGTCACGTACTCGACTGTGATTGTAACAACAGTAATCACATACTTGACTGTGATTGTAACATACTCGACTGTAATCACATATTTGACTGTGATTGTAACATACTCGACTGTAATCACATACTCGACTGTGATTGTAACATACTCGACTGTAATCACATACTCGACTGTAATCACGTACTCGACTGTGATTGTAACATCAGTAATCACATATTTGACTGTGATTGTAACATACTCGACTGTAATCACATATTTGACTGTGATTGTAACATACTCGACTGTAATCACATACTCGACTGTAGTCACGTACTCGACTGTGATTGTAACATACTCTACAGTAATCACATACTTGACTGTGATTGTAACATACTCGACTGTAATCACATATTTGACTGTGATTGTAACATACTCGACTGTAATCACATACTCGGCTGTAGTCACGTACTCGACTGTGATTGTAACGTACTCTACAGTAATCACATACTTGACTGTGATTGTAACATACTCGACTGTAATCACATATTTGACTGTGATTGTAACATACTCGACTGATTGTAACATACTAGACTAATGACATACTCGACTGTAGTCACATAGTCGACTGTGATTGTAACATACTCGACTGTAACCACATCCTCGACTGTAATCCCATACCAGGTGTATGTTTTAGGATCATAAAGCCCCGCGCCCCCTCCACAGTCACTGGTTCTTTCCACGTACCCTCACGGCGACGTTCAGTGCGTCGGTCTCCCTCTCAAGCTGTGCTAGTTTGACGCGGTCAACATGAGCCTCTGGAGATACCGCCGCGTCCGGCGTGAACGGCGACAGGAAATTTTGAGGCGGTGCCGCCGCTGAAGGGGGAGCCGCCGCTGGTTTCTTTGGCTTGGCCGGCACCTGCGCATTTGCATAACTGCTGTAGCGGTTCCTACGATATTCTTGTAGCATTAGCCTCATATCTCTCTACATTTTAACCATGAAGTAAAGATAACACTAACAAAAAGGCCTCTATGAACCATATGATTCTATAGGTTTATCTAACAGAGGGCTGGTCATAGTGAATCACGTATCATCACACGAGGTTATGGAGATGGAGTAAGTAAGACATGGATATCGGTTTCCCTAATAAAAATTGTATTCCTTTTTACCTTCTTTTTTTCTATTTTTTTATATGCGGCTGTGTATTGCATGCATGTATATGCTTGCATTTGTATTATCAAATGTGCGTTGTTCTGGCACAGCTGCTTTGAACTTCCTTTTCATTTTTTTTCTTTTTTTTTACTTCGTGCGTCTGTAGGTAGAGGAAGTTGCGATTCGGTCTACGGCTACGAGACCTCGTTCTGTTCGTAATTATTTGTAGCAACAACATGATAAGTAACTTATACCGGTATTCCAGTTATGTGCATAGCATAGCCTACCACGTGCAGATTGCGTTCCATTACATTGAAAACAAGCGCCGCCTGGTCGGTGGGCGCTCAGGAATAAGTACATTATAGGCAGAAAATAACCTAGTCTTTCTTCCTTTCTTCCTTTCCTTCTTTTTCAGTTTTTTTTTTTTCAGGATGGCTTGTTCCGGATTGCTTAGTTTCTGAAAGGCACCACAAAATCGCTGTAGCAACGACAAACGACTGCCTTCTCGGCCGACTCAACGTGCGGCAACAATGTGGAGTCTCTCGAGCGCAGCGCGACGCACGCTATACGAGGCACGAGCTTGCGATCATATCCATTGTGGAGAAGTCAATGGGGCTGCGAACAACCAACCCTCCACGCGCCTTGCCAAAGATCGGAGTCCCGCGTCCCTTGATGCAGGTTCAGCGATTCCTCGTCGCCAATTTACGCACCTCGTAAAGAAAACTACGGTTTATTTCCATGGTCCGTAACGTCGTGCTTGCCGATGGGCGCCAGGCAACAGAATGACAAAGAGTGTGCGCTAGTTCGTCGGAGGGACGCCGCTCGCAACAGCGGCGTTATATGATCCGCTGCCTGTGCGGTCCGAAGGACCCTGCACTAAGATAATTTGCACGCTTCTAAGTCAAAGAGGGTATAAATATGTGTATAACGCCTACCCTTACACCCTTTTTGGGTGCAAGGACGTGAGTTATAAACATGTTTACAGCGTTTTTTTTTATTTTAATGGTATAAATTACTGTACAGTGTGGTCGGGTGCGACGATCTGGTGCCGATTGAGCTGTCCTTCATGAAATCTGCATTTAACAGGGTCACGGGAACAGTGTAGTCTGCCGCGTTTACGAACTCACAACTTCCTTTAACTAGATGTATATCAGAATATATACGAGTTAAGCACCGCCGGACTTCCTCGAGAGCTGACTGTAACCATTTATGTCGCGCAAATATCAATAATAGCACGGCGCTTGGGCGGCGACAGCATTGACGATTACAGAATCCAATCGCAAAAACAACACGACAAAACGAACGACGCTGGCAAAAGACGCGCATGAGCGAAGCCCGCAAAATGGAACTTTTACTGCGCACAGGCTATCAAAATAATACATCACTCTTGTCAAGCGCGCCGGAATGTCAGCTCGTGGACAGAAACAGCAGCTGGTAAGCTCACCTTGGTTGGTTTGGCATTGCGCTATTAAGCACGAGGTCGCGGGATGAAATTCCGGTCGCGGCTGCAGGCAATCAGGCGGGGGCGCAATTCAAGAACTGTCCGTGTACCGTGCATTTGGCGCACGTTAAAGAACCCCAGGTGGTCAAAATTAATCTGTAGTCACCCACAACGGCGTGCCTCGTAATCAGATCTTGGATTTGGCACGCAGGACCTCAGAATTTGTTATGAGCTAGAGCAGGTAAACGAAGGTAAATTTCGCGAACGCAGCGTATATGTACCCGAATTCCATGCTTTTACTCTCATACTGGACTGTGCAGTATTACCGGGGCCTGCAATAAATAGCCTGCACGTGTTTGGCGTCATTTTAAATGCGAAGCATTTCTTGGCGAACATTTGCCACTTTGACAGTATCTATCTATCTAGCTGCCTACGTCTTTGTCTCTCATGGTCGCTTCGTTAACTGGGTAGGTACTGAAATCCTCACAGTATGACAAGAGTGTATGACGAACATAAGTGGTATGTCATGACATGTGTGTCATGTAGGTCATGAAACACCCGCCTACGTCTCGATGCTCTCATAGCCGTTTCATTAAGTTGGTAGGTACCAAGATTGCCATAGTATGACAAGAGTGCATGACGAACATAAATGATAGGGCGTGACATGAATGTCATGACATGCGTGTCATGTAGGTCATGAAACAGCCGCCTAAAATGACAATGACTCAGAGAAAAACGATTAACACTCAAAAACTACTGAAATGTGTTCGGACATAAATGATAGGTCATGACATGTCATGCCATGCGTCTCATGTAGGTCATGAAACAGCCGCCTACATATTGATGCTCTCATAGTCGTTTCGTTAACTTGGTAGGCTCCGCGCACACTGCTTCGGGTAACACCTATTCCCACAGGGTGTGGGATCTGCCGGCTTTTTAGCAAGGCTGTCAATAACGAACGAATCCGCTGTCACAGCTTAAAATAAATTGTGCGGTTTTACGCGCCAAAACCGAGATCTGGGGGCCGAAATCACAAAGCTTTTCCTTCTTAAGTGCTCTTTGTCGTTGGCCGGACACCGTCGCTAATATGTTCGTAAAAACCGATACCAGAGCATGTATTGTCTAGTATCGGGTTTTACGAACAATTTTAGGATAATAACGTTCTTATGAGTACGGGCCCTGATTATGGAAGCACGCTGTAGTGGAATAATTCTAACCACCTGGGTATTTTTAACGCTCGCCCAATGCACGGCCCAAGAGCGTCTTCGCACTCCGACCCCATACGGTCGTCGTAGCTCATACGGTCGTTGACCCCATACGGCCGTATTTACACGACGACCATACGGTGGTCGTAAATACTGCCGTCGTAGCCGGAAATCGAACCCGAGATCTCGTGCTCGGACGCGCAACGCCATAACCACTGAGCCATTGGGAGGACTGTTTTTCTACATCTTCGCGGAGCATTGAGGATTCGTTCATTTGGGTCACGTGGCACGCACTCGCGAAGTGCACCAAGTAGGTGCACCGAAAATCCCAGCGCAAGGTTCTCTAACCCTCCGACACTCTGCCGCGCTCGAAGGGCCATCTAGTACTGCTATGCGGGATTGTTGGTATATGGCATCTTGCAGTACTATTTGTAGCTCGTACAGACGATGACACAAGAAGGCAAATGAAAGACAGCGCCGTATCTGCGTCTTTCGTGTGCAGTCTTGCATCCTCGTCTCATATGCGCTATGATAATACTGGAAGGGGCATGAGGACTCGCAAGCAGAAGAGCAAGCAAAGGGCACGAGGGGGCACGGCCTCTTTATCGGCGCCTTTGTATCGACGGTTGATAGTGCAACCACAGACCACAGTAATGCCAAGAAAGGGCCGAAAGAAAGCCATTAGCTTTCATACAGGAATGAGGCGCCCCCGAAGCTCTCATGTAGCCATCAGTACCGACTCAAAGCCACAGGATATACACCCTGGTGCAAATGGCGAAATGGTAAGATTGTATACGTAATACGTAATGCAACGCTTGCGAGCAACGAAAGAACAACGAGCCCTGTGTTCTTCTTGTTCCTCGTGCGTTGTGTTTACTATCTTTACGGTAGGAATGTGGAACCGACTATAGCCTGCCAGGATATCTGCTGAACGATGGGTTTTGCGAGTACGTTTGGGGGTCCGATAACGTGCCTCAGTTCGGTTCGGGGACCTACATGTGAGGAAAGTCCTTTGAACTGATTGTGCTATTGCCTTGAGCTATGTTCGAGTTCAGAACCGGTTATGGTTAATCTAAAACCGAGATGGAGAGAGCAGTGAAAATGCTTACCTGAGCCATCGCCGTTGGGTCGAACTTTTCTTCTTTCTCGTCTTTGATGCAGGGTCATGAGTGTGTGAAGTTCATTGCAAATGTATCTGCTCACAAAAAGAAAGAAAGAACATACCACCACCCAATTAAAGCAGAAAAAATAGAACACGGAAAGTATTAACAAAGCCTACCTATAGAGATGTCAAGAACTCTAATGCATAAGCCAAAGAAGCTGGCCAGCGCTTTCGTGTGCCCACGCGTCGTGCTACTTTCTTCTTTTTTTTGTTTTTTTTTTAGTTTGTGTAATATAACATGATGAATATTTACGAAACGGGGAGTACGAATGGAATATTATTCAACAGAATGGATCTCCTTATCTAAGAGATAATGTTAGAGAGAAAACTCAGGACACCTAAGCACTTTTTATCAGTTGTGAATGTGAAAGCATTCTTTCTTTCTTTATTTGCTTAAAGACACCACATGGGGGTATTGCATAAGGTGTGGGATTACAACAATAGTTAAAACAATAGTAGTTAAAATGAGAGAATCGTCGACACTTCTTCCGAGAATGCAGATGAACTGGTGATGGCAGCGATGTTATAAGGAAGGCCGTTCCAGTCTGCAACTACGCGACAGAAAAAAGAAGAAAAAATGTCACAGTTCCGCCCTAAGGGCGAAGCAATGAATCCGATAGCAACACAGCAATGTCATACGAAGTAAGGTGAGCGGCTTTGGTAGCAATATGAATTGTAGTAAACATGAGCTGATTAAGTAAGCAGGTGTGCTGCGGCGTAAGTAGACCGACATGAAGAGAGACTCGATGACCACGAGAAGGCGCGTGTGAAACGGTGGTGTTGATGAGAAGCGCTTCCCGTGGGCAGCGCGTGCGAAGGGACACACCTGTAGTGCTGCACTGCCGATCCGGGCAGCATTGCATGTGTAGCGTGCGTTGGAAAATGTGGCCCGACTATTACTAACTGAATGAACAAGCGTGGTGTGAGCGCGCACAAACAAACATGAATAGATCACACTGAATGACTGCAGACAACGACGGTCAAAACGCTGGCAGCGAGCCCATACGCCGCAGCGGGCGAAGGTACGTGCGGTCTATCGCTTCAACGGAAACTGAGCGGCGAATGCACGGCGCATAAAGGTCAGAGCCGTGTGGAGATAAGAGACGGTGCGGACGAGCGACGAGCGCGGTTGTTGGCAGAGTAGAAGTGCGCCCCCCCCCCCCCCCCCCCCCCCGCGCTCCCTCCGGCGCTGGCTTCACGCTTCCTTGCTTGCGCGTGGGTGATTGAGTGCGTTCGCTCTCCGTGATAGCGCGCGTCCCCGCACGCTTCCGCTCGGGCATACGGCGCGCGGTGAAGATTTTATCTATAGGGAACCTCACGGCGACGGCGACGGCAGAAATCCGGTTGAAGTGTCCATATAATTGCTATCGCAATAAAAGTGGCAGTGCGCCCTTTGGGGCGAGCGACACTTAATGAATGACCGGTGCGAAGTGATATTGGTGCTGGTGATGAAATGTATGGCGGGAGAGCGAGATGACTGTAAAAAAATCACAGCATATCCACGAGGTGAATGATGGTGAGGTGGGCGAAGCTCCAGAGGTTATGGGTGATACCGTTAATCCTCCGAGAAGTTCACCCGATAAAATCATCATGCAAACACGTGAGGTACGGTGAAGAAAACTTTTATTGAGATTTCAAGTTACCTTGATAGATTACGCACTTGTGGTCGGAGAAGTGCACAGCTAGGGGTTCGAGTACCGGTTTAAGGGGAATGTTAGCAAACACGATGTTAGCGAGCATCATCCGGGTCTGCCCGGCGCCGCGCTCGCTTAGCCGCCGCTTCCCGCTCTCGCCTTTCGGGGTCCGCTGATCGCAGTGCACGTTTCGCCGCGGCGTCATTGGCGCGCACCGTCTCGGGATCCGCCAGGCGCCGCGCTCGCTTGGCGGCAGCTTCTCGAGCTCGCACCGCGGGATCCTACCGACGAGCACGAGGGTTGGGAAACAGGAGTTTGCTTTTAAGGATGATACGCTGACGTCGTAAAAATATGCTGAGTGAACGAACCTAGTAGTGCCAATTTGTACGGCTTCAAGGGCGTTAGTGAGGTAAATTTCATGCGGGAACCTGATGGCAGAAGCGTATTCAAGTTTAGGCCTGATTAACGATTTGTATGCTGGTAGTTTTACGGGGGGCGTTTTGTAAGTGGCGTTTAAAAAAAAAAGCCGCGCTTTCTGTTAGCAGATTATATAACGTTATTTACTGCGAACACAAGTCAAGGTCGTGAGAAATAGTGATGCCTAGGTAGTTGAATGATTTACTTGGTTCAATAGGCTTGTTATATATTACATAAGAGAATCTGAGGGGATTTCGACGGCGGGTTATTGACATAACTTTGCATTTAGAAGGATTTAGTAGCATTAGCCAGTCATCCCACCAATTTTGAATGTTGTTTAGGTCGTTCTGAAGCAATATTTGGTCACTGATGTTAGTTATTGTACTGTAGACAACACAATCATCATCAGATACACGGATATAACTATTGACACTAAGTGGTAGATCATTAATAGCGTCCGAGGCGTAAAGGTTTCAATATCGCGCTTCTGTACTAGATGTCCTGTGTTCGAATCCTGCCATCCTTCTTAGGCACAATTGTTATAGGTGATGCAAACGGGGTTGTCGAGGGCCTGATGGTGTTAACATCTAGCATTTGTTGCAGTTCGTTTTTGAGCCATACTTTCTTCTCGTGAGATAACGGATCTCGCGAATCTGTTTTGGTGCTTTCCGTGTTGCCGTTAAACACTCTGCCCAGAAATACCACAGACCGCTTAAAGACATTGCTTTTTCGGACATTTATCTTCAACTTGGCTTTACTCAGCGCTTCCATAACCTGTGATAAATGCTTTGCGTGCTAGTCCTCTGTTTTAGAGTACACAATTATGTCGTCCACGGAGACGTTGCAAAATGGTTCAGTAAAAGCAAATAGAACATTGGTCATCACTTATTTGAAACCAGGTGCCCGAGTTCTTCCAGCCAAATGGGATCCAGTTGTATTCGTACACATCTAAAGGTGTAACGAAAGCTGCAAACTTCTTGTATTCTTCTTGGAGAGGAACTTGCCAATAACCTTTGCAGAGATCAATTCGCGAAAACCACTCACATCCTCCAGTTTCATTAATTGTCATCGATCCATGGCATAGGAAATTGAAACAAGTCTGTCCGTCGGTTGATCAATCTGTAGTCTGGGCACAACCTGAAAGTACCGTCCTCCTTAGGCACAATTGTTATAGGTGATGCAAACGGGGATGTCGAGGGCCTGATGATGTTAGCATCTAGCATTTGTTGCAGTTCGTTTTTGAGCCATACTTTCTTCTCGTGAGATAGCAGATAGGGCTTCTTGCGGACTACATTTGTGTCTCGCAGCTTGAATGAAACTTCCAGGAAAGAAGCCGCAGGAGGGTAGGCTCTAACGCAGATGAGCTCAGAATACGTTGTCAGTATCTCTTCTGCGTTTCTTGCCGTCCTAACCTGCGTTTCTTGTGCCAAGCAGCTTTCTTCTAAAGTTGAGTTGGTAGTTAATTCATCTTTCCAAGATATGTTTAACTTGAGGCGCCTCATGTCCGGCCTTGACAGTATCAAAGAAAAATTCACGTCATTCATTACGAGTGTCTTAACCTCAATTGTGCGATTCTGGTATTTACCAACACTGTTCTGCAGTAATGCAGTAGTCTTCTGCTGCCGTCATAACTTTGCACCTCCACTGGATAATCTTGTCGGGTTTTCGTTTGACTGCCAGGACCTCATTTATGAGACTCACAGACGCTCCTGTGTCCACCAGCACATGCGTGCCTCGGCCATAAATTTTCATTTCGGCAGGAAGAATGTTAGTCTTCAATAAATAAACAACAGCTCTGTCGTATGACACAGATGCATTGTTCTTCCAATTTATCTGGGTTTCCATCCCTTCACTCCCAAGTGATCTCTCTGTCGCTTCTGCATTCATCTGCTCTCGGGTTACTGTGCTGTTGGCGTCCACTTGACCGACACTTTCGGCTTTCTTCCGCGTAGTTAGATGTCGGTCGGTATGCGCAAGGGAGTGTACAATAATGTTGTTCATGGCGAGCAAGAGATCCTCCATAATCTTAGGAGATTTGGCCAGCGGCTGTTTCTGACAGTATTTGTTCATGCCTAGCATAATCAGTTGCACAACTGATGTGTCAGGAAGGCTTGCGTTTGCGAGCAGGAGTAGCCTTTGCTTTTCATAAAAGTATTCTTGAAGGCTTCCGACTTTGCGTCTAAACAAAATGGCATTGTTTCACCATTTTAACCGGTTAATTTCAAACGATGTCAGGAATCTGTTTCCATTGACTCCGCGTGTAACTAAGATGGTCTAAGATTCTCATGTCGAAGCACTTTTTCGCAATTCCCGACAAAAATGGCCTAAGGTTTCTTGTCTTGCCCTCGTCCGAATCCCATTGATTCTGTTGGTAGGCGTATTCATAAAAGCCAATCCACGTAGTTGCAGCCGTTGACATACCATCAAAATGGTCCGGCTTTATGGCATCACCTTTTGGAGCGGCTCTGTGTAATGCCACCTGGCTCAAGAGCTGTGAGTGTTGCTCAACCTGCTTTGACCACCTCTGCGGTAAGTTAATCATAATAGATATGGTATTCTGCCCAGACGGTGACTCATTGGACGGTGTCTGACAGTAGGTCTCGTCATGGCGCATCCAAGTGCGAAATTCAGCCGTACCTCTCTCTGTCAAGGGACATTCGCGTGGGCTTGCCTTGCTCGTGACGCCGATGAACGGCTCGATCGATGTAGAAGACCCGCCCTAGCCGGCGTCGCTCTTGTCACTTGGACGATGGCTACCCGGCGTCTCCATCTTCCCGTTCGGCGAGTCTTCTCAAGCGCACTAGTTTTAATCCTCTGCGACTGCGCCAAAATATAAAGAACTCACCGGAGACGGATAAAGCCGTTGTTGTTGTTGTTGTTGTTGTTGTTGTTGTTGTTGTTGTTGTTGTTGTTGTTGTTGTTGTTGTTGTTGTTGTTGTTGTTGTTGTTGTTGTTGTTGGTGTTGTTTGTTTGTTGTTGTTGTTGTGTTGTTGTTGTTGTTGTTGTTGTTGTGTTGTTGTTGTTGTTGTTGTTGTTGTTGTTGTTGTTGTTGTTGTTGTTGTTGACCTGAGTGGTTGTGGCGCATACCCACAGTGGGGGATTAGCCATGAATCGGGTGGTTATATTCGGTGCATAAAAACAAGGGAATTCCTCCATTTCATTGAACTTCTTCTTTCTCTTCTTTTTATCCTCCAGTGATGATGATGATGATGATGATGATGATGATGATGCTGATTACCTCACACTTTGGCTCGTACCCACACTGGGGGATTGGCCACGAATTCGCTGCCTGAACTTTTAAGTAATATTTTGATGATTTACATATGCAAAAAGCAAGGCAAAAATATGGAAGAAGAAGAGAAAACACATCAATATAAAAGTAACCATTTAAAATTTGATTAGTTTAGTTGATTGCATGAAAGCACTGACGGCATCAAAGACATCCCTGTGGCTGAAGCCCAGAACTGACGCACCGAACGTCAGTATTATTTCTGATTTTAAGATTACCGCTAGTTTAGCCAGTGGAATTTCTAGAAGCCTTTTTCTTAATATTGTATAGCGGCGACATATCAAAAAATAGTGATCTAGGGATTCTGTTTCCTGACAGAATTGACACAGGGGAGATATCGCCAGACTAGTCCTGTGTAAATATAGATTTAAGGGGAGGGGGGGGACACGGCAGCGCAATCTGGTGATCACCACGTCCGATTGTCTTGATTGACACCACTGAATTTTCCACGGAAACTTGAGATGCTGAAATTCAGCCCATGGTGTACTCGCGCCACTTCGACTTCGTCTTGACGACACTCCAGAACTTTTAATAATGGTTATTTATTTATTGCACAGTACTTCGTTGAAAAATGACGGGTTTACAAAGTCACAAAGCCGTTTGAACCCAGAAGGACGCAGTTTGGGAAGATCCATGCACGTCACATGATTCCCATGCTGGCTGAAGCCAATTGCAGCTCCCGTAGACACTCCCGTTGCATAACTGCTAGGGGTAGGTCACGCAGAGTTAGGACTCCCGATGAGCCACAGCGACCACAAAGCGATGATCACTGTCATTACTCTAAAGTAATGAAACGTGTCATACACCCATCATCAAAGTTGTGGTTTTGCAACAGCTTCGCCGGACACCCACTTTTGCAGGGCGGGGTTGGCAGGTCAATATCTTTTTTTTAATATTTACTAATCAATTGATTATTTTCTACCAAATGTAGCACACTATTAGTAGGTACTTATTGCAATAAAGCCTGGAGCGTTTCACCAAGATTTCTATGAAATGCTGCAAAGTTGTAGCTGAACACCTAGGTGCGCTATGCATCCCCACTTGCGTACACAACAGAGCTTGTCTTTACACATACCGTAGGTGTTACCAACATATGCTCATGACGTTCTTCCAGTATACTTCAGTAAAGAGGCAATTGCTAACATATTTGCACCGGATTGATCCCGTTGCCCACGTTGTCTCGTCCCAGGCACATTGAGCAAGCATATAGGCGCCGAAAGCTATCACGATATCACCCGATCAGAGACAGAACGGTCAAGGACCGCGGCGTTCTCTGGTCGGTAGGCGGCATGTTCGAGCTAGTGTTGTGGCAGTGTGACATCACAGTCGCCCTAATTCGAGCTGGTCGCTGGGTGGACTGCGGTAGTGTGGCCCAGGTTGACCTCCGACGCATCCTAGCCTAACGTTTAGGGGAGGGGCTTCGTGGTCACGGCCACGACTCATCTGCGCTGCCGACTCTTGCAAGCGAGAAGGGACGGCTGCAGACGACGGGGGGATGACCGTCTGCAGATGGGATATGGCCTCAGTCCACTTCTTTATTTTAACGCTATTACCATTCTTATATTTCACGCAATTTCCGGTGTCTACTGCCTGTATGTCTTTTGGACATACAACAAGCGCTGTTTATCGATCTTGTGAAATGTTGCGTTTCAATGCCAAAACAGGCAATAAAGAAAAATAACTAGCATGCCTCAGTGGTAGAGTAGCTGGCTCCCGCGCAGCAGGTCCGTGTTCGATCCCGGCGGGAACTGGACATTTTTTATACCATTTCCGGTGATAGCGGCTACGGACACCGGCGGCAGTGGACACCATCGTCAACCGAAACGGTTATTGTAATGCGCCCATAACAGCTTACGCTGTAAAGTGGCCGACACCATAAAATCACGTCTAAAAATGCTCGGATTGACATCACATTTCTCAGGGAGGTTCCTGTAAACAAAGTAAATTAGTGATCTTGAAAAGAAAATTTCGTACATTTCGGTCTGGTTGGGAATCGAACCCTGGCCTCCACGGTGCGAGACGAGAACGCTTTCAGGAAGCCACGGCTGCTTTTTTAATTTTTTTATTGTCATATTTAACAACACATCCGCCAGCCTGTGTAAGGCTATTCGCATTTACTTATGAACTTTCAACTGTGTAAGGACATTCAATATTTGAAGCACTTCCTCTTCAGCGCTTTGGTGTTTCAGCGCACATAGGCTGTCCCTCGCGACCGCGCTGACGCGTCTTGACGACCGGCCGCTTTCGGGGCAGACAGTCCTGGAACGCCGGCCTATACAGTCGCCACACAACAACTCAGTCAAAGCACTCTTGAAGTTTTTGCGTTCGAGTGGACTATCAGACAGACTACAGTTCTCACGGACGTTTCCAACCTCCTCCATTTTTTTAATTCTTTTTATTTATTTTTTCGTGACTGCTTTTTCTCTCCCGTATTCTTTCCGCTTTTCATTTCCCCTTCCCCTTCTCCCAGTGCAGGGTAGCAAACCAGAATCTGTTCAGGTTAACCTCCCTGCCTTTCCCACCCCGTTTCTCTCTCTCTTTCTCTATCTCTCTCTCTCTGAGTTTCCTGACATTCTCAACAAAATGGGTGATAACTGATCGTGCTTGGGAATCAGCGTTTTGGAAATCCATATGTGACCTACATATGCTATAAAGACCGAGAAGCATAAATACATCATAGAGGATGCTATTTCCTTGAACAGGGAGAAATCTTATGCCATGCGCATCTATTGGAAGTTCTTCTGTAGCATCCTTTGAATGACATCCCAATAGAAGACAGCGTTCCAACAGTCAAGGAAAACATGCCCTACTGTCTGGTTTCCTGGACAAAAGACATCCCTACAGCACAAACATGCCTCATCGTTCGAGCCAAGTTTTTATTGGCAGTTGTCCGTATGAAATTTAAGGAACAAAATCAAAGCCCCTTTCTTAAAGAAAGATGGTTGAACGCGAAGCTTTATCCCATGCAAACTGAATCAAAGTCAAAGTCCAAAGCCAACGACCACGCAACGAACCCCAGAAATGCTAAGCGATTCGATGCGATGCATATGTGATTTTATTGCTTGTTCAGGATTGTATATTTTTAACGTTGAAGTTGAATGAAGACACATTTCGTTAAGTTGCATAGCCTTTATTTTAGATCATTTAGCCCTTGATTACATGCACACACTCACACTTTCACGGACGACTCTACACTTGCACAGTATTGCCTTGTGATCGCTGTGGTAGACGGCCAGAGGCTCTGCCGTTGCTGACACACGGAAGTGGCCTTACGAGCACGATCGCGCTCGCGCTTACGTTCGCGTACGGCAGCCACTTCTGGCGTGCATGTGCACCCGCGGTGGTGAAGGTTCACCCATGGTCGGGAATGCATTGCATGACGCGCGTAATGCAATGCAGATATATACAGTTCATCTGGGTAGCGTGGCGTTGCAGTTCCCATTGTCCTTATCGGTACAACTGCAAATGTAGACTGTAGTGTTCTACGATATGTAGGTCGCGCGCCGTTGTTCCATTGTGTGCGTAGATGCGCAGATAGTACCATTGTGTAAGTTGGCTTTCCTGCAGTGCGTTTTCGGCGCTCACGGTCGAATCAGTGAGGCATAGAAAGCTTAGCCTTAAAAAGCGTTTTGACCCCTGCAGGAACAACATGTTTTTGATACGTTTCAGACCATCGTTCCCTAAATTTTTCTGATAAATTTATCTATGCATAGCGACCGGAAATACTGTTTCTGCCAGATCCCTTCGGAGGCGCTTCCTGGGCAAATTGCCTTAGTACTCAATAGAAGATCTGCTGATGAGAAACCTTTAGGAGGATACAACCTCGCATAGGTAACGGGATACCCTATACGCACCATTTTCAATGGTGGCGACTACAAATTCTGGTATGGCTCCTGTCAGCATTAGTTGAAATGTATGTACGGATAAAAGTATCTCTTCAGAACAAAGACCTGCTGGTCACCTGTTTTAAGAACAGGTGACTTTTGCTCCACGGTTCTGGATTACTAAAGCTGTGATTAGTGCATGCCTGATTACATACGTCACGCGGTCACAGAGATGCGCTCGTGCCACTGCTCGCGCGTGGCACGGCTGCCACAGCTGCTGCCACAGCGAAAGCCTGCCACAGCTGGCAGGCTTTCGCCTTCACCGTTTTACAAACGTGTAACACTTGCTTACCTTTTACAACCTTAGAGGTAAGTGCACTAGCCTTATGGAACATGCAAACTTTGACTCCGCAAGATATTCTTATCGGCCGCACAACGCACACGCGGCACGAAGCTCGCACGACGAATTTTGCCTTACCCAAACCTCTAACGTCATTGCAGGGATGCTGTACGTAGCCATCTTCACGCTCAGAGAAAAGGGGCCCGAGCTTGTGCGGCCTGTGGTGTCCGCGGTGGTTTCACTTACCGCGACGACGCCGTGATGATGGTGGAAGGCCTGCCATTGTACGGACCGGGACATCAAGGCGGTCAAAAGCTATCCACCCTCATATATCGAGTGGCGAGACCCGTAGGGGAACATGCCGCCGTCACGGTGCCTCTCGGTGACTGCACGCAACTGCACGCAAATTGAGTCATCAGCCGCGATACTCCCATCATTGCGGAGTTCCCAAGAAAGTCGAACTTTGCTACGGTGGCTGCACCGTACTTACTTCTTTTACAGCGAAGCTCTTAGCCTGTAGTTTGTCGGGACTTTTGTGTCCGCGTCAGCGACCTTTGCTCACACAAAAATATCGGCCATCCCGGAGACAATGCAAAGCAGCAAGAAGCGCGCAGTATGCTGCATCTCCAAGAGGCATCACATGACGTCACCCGGTGACATCATGACTTGACGAAAACGTCATCGCGTGACGCCACGTTTGACGGCATGACATCATCAGATTACGTCGCCAGGTGACATCATCACGTGACGATGCCGTAACCTAACGTTTGAGGTGATGACGTCATCACGCAACGTTTGCGGTGATGACTTGATCACGTTTCGTCATCATGTCATACGGGGCGTCACCACTTGGTCACATGGGTTTTGGTACCATCGAATGTTAAAGTCGGATTTTTTGCTTGATGGCCCATATAATGAGTTCGTATTTGAAAAAATACCCCCTCTGCAGTTCTTGTGGTGGTTTTCCGCAGCTCTGCTGGTCATCCAGTTTCGCAGGGCTGAGAAGGCGAGTGAATTTTTATTAATTTTTTTTAATAAGCGATGTTTGAATCATGGCACAGTCACCGCTTTCCCGAGTAACATTGGCCAATCTCGAAGGCCATGCTTTTGTGTGCACGGCAAATGTGGCAAGTGATTGCCGGAGCCGGAAACACGTAATGCTCGCCATGTTTTAGACGCAATCTATAACTGTGGTCGGAGAAGAAACTTCGCTGGACCCTTGTCCAGCAATCGTGGCTTAGTGGATAGGACGTCCGGGTGGACTGCGGTAGGTGCATGGTTCCATCCCCACCGCCGGACACCCACAGATTAACTATAACACGGGGACAAGCAGCACCCCGGCCAGGCGTCCGGCTTCCCCAGGGGTACGTGGCTTGTAAGAGGATCGTTCAGACCGCTATGCTTGCTGTGCAAGAACAAAGACAAACGAAACAGGACGACTCTTCAAAAAAAAAATCATTAGCCGTTCCACTCTGTGAAGGTGGATGACCAGCGAAGCTGTTTAGCACACGGCACAGAGGTGACAGAATTTTTAGCAAAGGTACGAACACATTATTGTCTTGATCGGTGGTCATCGTGACGATAGGTACGCACACACGCTCTCGTATCACCTATGTTATTATTATTGCGATAGCAATTATATGGACACTCAAAGTGGATTTCTGCCGTCGGCATCGCCGTCGCCGTCGCCGTGAGGTTTCGTATGACGTCAACGGCAATGAAATCGTCGCCGCGTGCCGTATGGTGTATGTGAGAGTGAAAGCGGGCAAGGGACGCGCGCTTTTAAGGGGAGCGAACGCACGGCGAAGAGCAAGCACGCGTTCTGCGCGTGCTCCCTGAAGGGCTACAGAATTAAGCGTCTCTTTCCTCCTTTACAGTCACCATATATATATATATATATATATATATATATATATATATATATATATATATATATATATATATATATTGAGCAAACGCTAGTTCTTCCGTCGCGCGAAAGGGCGTGGGGGGTATCATATTCGCGTATAGTCCGGACTCCCGAGGTGCAACGCGTCTACGAAGAGCGACGGCGGGAACAGAAAATAGGGGTGTGTTCCGATTATGTCCAGCATCGGGACGTAGACAGCTAAGGAGACAGCCGAGACAGCTGCGAGCTCATGTAATGGAACGCGTTTCGAACCCTCTGGATGACGTATGGAAGACGCGTCTGCGACGAGACATCACCTCGTGGCGACAAGAAAATGCTGAGAAAAGCACGCATTATTTCTGTATTTTAAGTTCTTGCGCCTGCGAACCTATGAAAAACACAATGTGACTTATACATTAAGGGCGTAGGAAAGCACGTCTACGTTTTCGTGTGCGCAGACGACCTTCCTGTCAGCTGGGTAGGTGTGCCGACGGCGCGTCTTGAGCGTATACTTATAGTTCACCGCTTCTCCGCGTCATGACGCAAAATTGGCGCTGCGGTCAGTAGAACGGTTCCGCAGCGCGCGCCGTCTGCTACTCTTGGCAGACAGCGCGCAAAAAAAGTAAAGCCCGTATTGAAATAGTTGTATGTCGTCTGTTATTGTCAGTTTAAAAGGTGAAGAGCTCCGGGTCTCTCGTACTGTTGGCAAGTTTCTAAGCGATGCGGAATGTTCCAGGTCGGAGAAATAACCGACGAGATTAACGGCGGCATTGCTCCACCAAAGAAGACCACCAAGGAAATTTACTGCTTCGCTCCGAACTGCAAGTCCCGCTCTAAATCTCTTAGAAAGAGTACTGAAATTTACGAATGTGGCAAGTACTCCTGACAGCGGAAATGTTCGCCCCGGGCTGCTCAGTAGATTGCTCAGTATCGGCGACGTTAATAAGCAAGCGGTACACCGAAAAGCGTACGTCAATGAGCTCCTTGACGTTGGAAATTTGCAAGCCGCAGATGAGGTCCTAAACGCCTGCGATATCGAGCACCACTGCGCTGCTACATGGAAAAGTGACTCTAGGCTTGTATTCTGTATAGCAGGCTATGTCACAAGGAAGTTCCTGCGAAGAACCAAGTGCTCCGATTGCTCAGGGACATTACGGAATTCCACAGAATCAGCTCCTGCTCCCGAGTCGTCACTTACGCTGCACATGAGTAGGTCAGAGTTGATGCTCCCTTCTGAAGCCCTAAACAAACTCTTAGCACCGCTAGAAGACGCCTTCACGATGTGCTTCAGTTTAAATGAGTTACGAAGGAACAGTGTCACCGACTTTGCATCCTTTCTGTAGATGAATCCTCCGAATTTGATCTGCTGTGACCGGCACAAGAAAGAGCTCACAAACAATGTTGTGAAGTTCTATTCAATTACACGCCTTTAATTTCTTGTCAAGGGCAAGAACATGGCGCACGCATTCAACAGGGAGAAGATGAAGCACCTGAATCTGAGGCGTGTGGTATGATTAATGTGATGATGCGGTGGACCAACGTTTTTTGCTGGCGCTAGGCTATTTATGTTGGTGTGTCTACTGACTCAAGTTACGAGAAATTTTCTTGCATTTTAAATATATTCATGAATCTACCCAAGAAGTATTGCTTTATTTTATTGCAACCAAACAGTGAACCATATGCACTTACCAACACAATTCTTCTCGTAACAATTTAAAATCCGTAACTGATGCAGCAATAAAACACAATAGCTGCATTTTTTGAAATGGAAACATTAGAACTCACTAAATATCGCGTAAACACGTTTCCATATACCGTATAAAACCAGTGCAGTATTGTTTTATGCGTGGAAGAAGTACATCTACGTCTTCAATGCGTAAGGTGGAGCGCCGCCTTTATACCAATAAATGTGAGAAAAGCTAGAAAATTTACTTAAGCATTTCGTTTTTTCAGACTAAACGACAACAACAATGCTTGGCCTACAGTGCTCAGAACACAGTTATAACGCGTACTTCAAAGATACAATCAGAGGCAGCGATGCTATCAAACACGCTGCACGTCTACACAGCGCAGCCGACGTTGCGCGCAGCTATACGGTATAGCCACCGTAGCGCAGCTGAGCCGTTATACTGTCCGCAGCTAAAGCCTCTATATATATAAAAAGTAGCGTCACGCTTTGAAGAATGCCGCCGCCTCCTCTCACACCCTGTCCGAGGCCGACGCCGCGTCGGTATTGGCCTAATGGCATAACGTAAACCATCGAGCCCCGGGGCGCTGGCTGCGTTTGTTTACGATCACGCTCCATCGCCATTTTCGCCCGAGAAGCGTCTACCGACTGGCGAGGAGCACGACGATAGCGGCGAACACAGTCGGCGATCGTCGAATCTGATCAGCGGTGAAAGATAAACAAGTGCACGTGTTTCAAGCGGCGTAGGCGGCGCAACGGTCGAAAAAGGAGCGCGAAAGAGAGGAGAAACGACGAGGAGGGAAGGCGGAGGAGGAGAGTGTCGCTACGTTTTATATAGGGGTTTTATCCGCAGCGCCATTTCTGCGTCATGATGCGGAGAAGTGGTGAACTACGCTCGGTCGGCACACGTATCCATTTGGCCACCATATGTCAGCTTTCCAAGCATCTGCTCAGCCGCCATCTTGTTTGGACAGGAAAGTAGCCTGCATCGTTTCTGACTTCGATGCTGTCTTCGCGAAGCTGTCTACTTTGACGCCTTCGTGAGAATTGGAACGAGACTTAAGATTGCCGCTTTACGGTTGGCCATCTACTTTGCCGTCTTAGGCGAGTATTGGAACACAGCTTAGAATGCGCAATCGTCGCCGGCGGGCGGCAAACACCACCGATAAAGATCGTGCACAGAACGCCAAGCGCATGCGGGACGTCGCTCTTCGCAGGCGCGCTGCTTCCTCAGTTGTCCGGACTATTCACGGCCTCCCCATTACGACGACAGGAGATTGGTGAAATTCAAAATGGAGAACAGCAATTTGTCTTTCCGGTTTTTTATATACATTCGGGTAAACGACGGGACCACCGCCCCGAGGAGCCGGAGGAAACTAGACATGCGTGATGTTTCGATGGCAAGACAGGGGTAATTGGAGATCGCAGGGAGAGGACGAACTACTACTACTACTACTACTACTACTACTACTACTACTACTACTACTACTACTACTACTACTACTACTACTACTACTACTACTACTATGCTGCTGCTGCTACTGATGATGATGATGATTATGATGATGATGATTATGATTGGACAAATCCAGGCTGCTCTTACCGTATGTGTAGGTCACACTTATAGCGATGTCGCCATTACACCGTCGTCGCCGTGTCATGTGATCCCTTCTGTCTCCTGACTAGGGTTTTGGATGACTGACCCGTACTGGGCATCGTGCAAATAAACGCTGGATATAGTGCGAATCGGGGCAGCCCGCGGCGGCAGGTGATGCACGTAAGCGCGGCCATGAGCTCCAACACCAACGTACCGTCGCTCTCATGCCATCGTCGTCACCATGCCGTCGTAGTAATTTCACTGTCACCATCCCATCGCCAGCATGCCTTTGTCGCCACGTCATCGTCACCATTTCGTCGTACAGTTTTTTTTTTTTCTTACACACAACAATGAAAGATTCCCTTAAATCAGTTCCCAAATCGTGTAGGATCCGCGAATTTTTCTCTTTCTTTTTTCGCTGTTCAAGAACACGACGACGGGAACGTTATATATATATATATATATATATATATATATATATATATATATATATAGAAGCGTCTCCTAGAAGCATATTGTGGCATTCCTCACTACAATATTTAGCATATAACAGATTTTTGCCCGGTTGTGTGCCTAGAGCCTAGCTGATGTATAATCAATGATCCCTAAATTCTTTATCATCAATTAAGTCAGCAGCTGACACATTTATATGCGCACCGCATAGTACAACGACCTGTTGATTGAACTTAGCACCCAACAGTATATATACACTGCCTCGCGTATATCGTGCGTAGAGCGACTTTCGTTGTTGCTGGGGTAATGCCGACGTCGCACATCTCTCGTGTTACTTCTTGGAAGTTGTCGTCAATAACCCTATCATTTCGTACTCGCGTGACGTCAAGGCTTACTGTCTCCAACTTGGAATGCTTTCCTGGTAAATAAATTCGAAATAAATTATGATTTCATTTAAGCTCATATAGGGTGCCCGCATTTTTCTTACCAGGAGAAAACAATCCGAATTTCAGTTAGAAATACTCAGAAATTATTCTCACACCATTTGCTTACCCTGCTATGATTTGCAGACTCGTTTAAAGAAAAGTGAAACGGGCACCAAGCACAAAACCATGTCTTTGTATTCCCATGTTTTTCCACAGAACCAACACAGACTTGGCATGGTGAACCATCTCGCATGTTTTAATTTATGCAACTAAATGGATGCAACTGCACGAGTTTCTTGAGGTGCTCACCCTCGTTCAAAGCGTCATGCGCAAAGTCTTCTTTCCTGAATCAGAGATGGCGGAACGCTGACACCTTTCTGCTAGATGACCGCACACAACGTACAAATCATGATTTCCCTCGCTTCAGACCGCGTTTGGATTTATAGCTCAGATATGGTACGTCCACAAATCGCGACAAAAGGCTAGAAGAGGCTAAATGTCTTGTGTCAAAACGCACAAGGTTTTTCAGCTAAATTTAGTTCGAGTGTCGATATATGTGAATGCGTCGTAAGCGGACGCGACTAGATGAACTTTGACGCCAACTCTAAGGAGCTAATCACACATTCTACGCATTCTCTTTGAGTGTATATTAAGCCAATATTGTTACGGTAAGAACGTTTATTTAGAAAGTATAACTATATACAAGTTTACAGCAGCCACAAGAAGCGGTGATGGATGCAAGGCTGTCGCGCACCTCTGGCCACTTCGTCGCCGACGTCTTCGCCCGACCGACAGTCTCGTGGCACTACGCCCCCATACGCCCCCCCCCCCCCCCCCTCCCACGGGCAAGAGCGCCGACCCGGTGCTTGCTACGACGGACCAGAGGTGCCAATGACGTGCTCAACGTGCACGATCGCAGAAGGTGGTGGCGTAGACGGCGCTGCCGCGACGACTGTTTAGATTTCATACGTATAACGTTCGTGACTTGACGTAGCACCCTGTAAGGACCATAGTAGCTGGACAATAGCTTTTCAGAGAGACCGATGCGGCGGGACAGAGACCACAGCAGCACGAGGGCACCTGGGGAGTAACAAACGTCTCTGTGGCGACTATCATACAGGGAGTTTTGGGAAGCCTGGGACACTGTGAGCCGTTCACGAGTGATCTGACGAGCTGTGTCGGCGCGCACTGTGGCATCGCGAACGTACGTAGTGGTTGAGCTGACGGGAAGTAAAGTATCGAGAGGCAGAGAAGGTTCGCGTCGATACAGGCGATAAAACGGGGAGTAGCCAGTAGTGTCATGTCGGGACGAGTTGTAGCGAAAGGAAGGTAGGACAAAGTAGCATCCCAATCGCGGTGATCGGCGGAGACGTACATTGAAAGCATATCGGTCAGAATTCAGTTGAGGCACTCTGTGAGTCCATTCGTTTGCGGGTGATAAGCAGTTGTGAGCTTATGGCGGTTGAATCAGGAACGAAGGATGTCCTCGATGACGCGAGACAAAAAGTATCGGCCTTGATCGGTCAGAAGCTGTCGAGTAGCACCATGATGCAAGATCATGTCATGAAGAAAGTCGGCGACATCCGTAGCGCTGCTGGTTGGGAGGGCACGGGTAATGAATGGCGTAACGGGTCGCGTAGTCGGTCGCGACAGTGACGCATTTATTGCTTGATGTCCAGGTTGGAAAGGGGCCAAGAAGGTCGAGCCCAACACGAAAGAACGGTTCGGCGGGAATGTCGATAGGATGAAGCAGTCCGGCAGTTAACATAGCTGGCCTCTTGCGGCGCTGGCAGTTGTCGCAGCTAGCGACATATCGTTGGACGGAGCGATAGAGACCAGACCAGAAGAAACCGCGCCTGACGCGATCATAAGTGCGGGTGACACCAAGGTGACCAGCAGTGAGCTCATCGTGAAGCTGGTGAAGACAGCTGACTGCAGATGGGCAGGCCAGCGCCTCCTCTATTTTTTTTCAATGCCAGTGCAATCGCTAGCTCCACAATGGGAGCCGTTGGTGCGCCTTAGTTCAGAGAGTTCCCGCGACGTGACGCTACCCAGCGGGTACATGCGCTTACGTCAGGCGTGCGTCTGATCCACTGAGCGCGCGCCGCTGCTGTTCTGGAGGAGATGCGATAGACGCTTCACGCGTCTGTCAGGATTACTTCCTCCGACTTCCGTCGTGAGGTGCCGCCCAGAAGGTACTCTCCCTCACGACCGTAAAGCAGGCGCGAGCGCTAGCAGACGGGGCAGAGCAGGAAAGGGCAATCGGAGAGGGTGGTGAACCGTTGGATCGGCCGCATCTGACTGGCTTTGAAAAAATAGAGGAGGCGCTCAGGGCCCTCAGGATGCATACTATGGCGGTATAAGGTGCCGTCCTGGAGGAAGAACAAGTGGAGTGAAGGGTCGGGTGTGGCACAGCTGAGACTGTCGATGATAGACCGTAAAGCCGAGTCGCGGCGTTTGTATATTAAGGAGGTCTGAGATAGACAAGATGCAGGCGTCGATATCTTGCTCGGTGACGTCAGGGGAATCCACGGGATACCGTGACAGTCGGCGTCTTGATGAAGCTGACCGGACTTGTGCACTACTGAAAACGGGTATTCTGGGAGGCGCAGAGCCCAACGACCAAGGCGGCCTGTAGGGTCTTTGAGCGAAGAAAGCCAACAGATGGCATGATGATCAGTTACGACGGTAAAGGTGCGGCCAAACAGGTAGGGACGAAATTTGGCGACAGCCCAGACAAGAGCAAGACACTCTCGTTCCGTGATAGAGTAATTCTTCTCCGCTGCGGACAGGAGGCGGCTAGCGTACGCAATAACACAGTCGTGGCCGGCCTGACGCTGAGCGAGGACGGCACCGATTCTATGGCCGCTGGCATCTGTGCGAACTTCCGTCGGGGCAGTCGGATCAAAATGCGCTAAAATAGGGGAAGTCGTCAGGGCATCGATAAGCGCCGAAAAGGCAGCAGCTTGGGGTGGGCTCCCTGTAAAAGCAACGTCTTTTTCGATGAGCGCAGTAATGGGACGCGCAATATTAATCATTGCGGAACTGTCAACCGTACCACGTGGGAATGCGCAGCGCTTCTACTTCACTGCCACTCCCGAGAACACTCGGGCACCACCCACTCTCGCAAAACTATTGCCAGTATTGAGCGTACTCGCTGTTTGTTTACAACGTTCCCCCGGGTTCTACGTACGCAACTTGTGGAAAAAAAAAACTTCATATCTGATGGACCACATTTTCTAAGGTCACCTAAGCATACAAAACAATTGTAACTGAAATTTCTGACTGCAAGTGAAGCAAATGTCTCATTCCTGTAAACGTGTTTTTCCTCAGCCGCGAAGTTTTCTTTCTAATAAATTCCTATGGGTTTCCCACTTGGCTACGTGTTACAATAGCGTGGTTCATAATTTCCCCTTTCATGAATTTTTCGCAGCTCGATAGCTACTTCAGTTCAACACCCACCATCGTTGCTTAGTGGTTATGGTGTTGGGCTGCTAAGCACGAGGTCGCGGGATCGAATCCTGACCACGGCTGCCGCATTTCGATGGGGGCTAAATGCAGAAAACATCGGTGTACTTATATTTAGTTGCGCGTTAAAGAACCCCCAAGTCGTCCAAATTAATCCGGAGTCCCTCACTACGGCATGCCTCATAATCAGATGGTGGTTTTGGCACGTAAAACCCCATAATTCAATTCAACCTCAGATGAGTGACATGCATGAAGCGTTTTTTTTTTTTTTTTTTTTTTTTTTTTTTTTTTTTTTTTTTTTTTTTTTTTTACTATATGCGTCGTTACACCTTGTGTTCTTAAGTAAGTTATGGCTGTCGTCAGCGCACACAAACACACACACACACACACACACGTATATATATATATATATATATATATATATATATATATATAACTGATCATCAGCCTTCTATCAATTTCTTCCCCTCCCTTTCTGGATGCTGCGTCGCAAAGCGGAAGACTGACGTATGAGACTGAGGTCACCCCATTTCTTTCTAATAAATCCTTTCTCTCGTTGCATTCCTCCATCCATCATATCCCGCCGCAGCTGGTCCACGTGCTCAAAGCCTTATCGTAGGCACATGGCAACAACTCCTGAGCCTCAGAACGCGACAACGTGCTCGCAAGATTTCGAAGCAGAATCGTGCTCGCGCAAACAGTTGCTGAGTTTGATACCGTTTATTTAGGCTGCCAGTATTCACAAAAAAAGGAATATAATCCTTGACAACGCACAATTTCCTTTGTGTTTTCATTCCTTTCCTCCGTTTCCTCTGCTTTACAAGAAATTAGCCATTGAGTTTACACCCTAAAAGTTGAAAGAGTCCGAGAAACGTAGCTCCCTGTCTCATATTTAACTGCATTTCGAAGTTTTGTCAGCGGCAGAGTACGGTTACTCTGCTCGGAGCCAAAGGAGCCATTTGTTAACAGTGAGCGAACAGCTAGTTCGCACACTGGAAACCAATGGCGCTGGCGCTGTACCTATAGCCATTTGTTGCCTCACGGCCCACCGCGTCCATGTCACTTTGACGTCGTGAGTTTTCGTGGTTTTGTGAGGTCGCGTGACAGACAGGCGAAGTGGGCGTGGCCAGAAAACATTGGACCGATAGCGGATGGCTAATGGTGAAAAGGCGTCGAATCAGGACTGATTATTTTTCTTTTGTGCGGTTTAATCATGCATAATCAGTGTGTACACGTTATATCAGATGGGGAGCTATCGCGGTTTTCGTGACGTCGCGTGACAGACAGGCGGTTGGGAGTGGCCCGAAAATGTTTTGACCAATCGTGTAGGCTGATTGCAGAAATTGGAATCAAAACAGTTTGGAATCAATTTACGTTATAGCGCCCGAGAGTTACTATATGCATTCAGCACGGCGGCCAACAAGGAATGACTTCATGATAAAAAAAAACTTATAAGTAATACTTTCTTAAGGGAACTAATATCAGCAGAAGAATGTGGAATGCGATCTTTAGGTCTCCCGTTTTCTCTCGGCGCTTTCTTACCATTACTTCGGGCGGTGCCGGGAGGCGAAACCGCCACCGCCACGTGTTGTTGTTTTTAGTTTCTTTTTTAGGACGAATCCCTAAATCGTATAAACCTTCTTTCAACCTCAAGGTTTAACTTCGCGTTTCAATGTCTCGTATTGCTCTTTGCATCGCCTATTTTCATTGACTAGTGGCCGAAATGAGCGGTCTGATATACGCTAAGATAAAATACTTTGAGGATTTCTTAATTGCTGCAGAAATTTTTAGGACTCGCGCTGAAAACGTTGCGCTCACTATATGCGTTTTATGAGAAAGACAGCTTTGTTCTCTTCCTATGTGGAATGTAACTGTTCAGACTCCTCGAGTTATTGCTTGTGGGTGCTGTAAGAAATTTATTATGGCACCTTTGAAGTTGGCGTGGGGTCATTTTACCTGACGAGGGCACTTTCCATGGTGTTGCCGCTGAACAGTTCCCTTTATGTCTGGGTGGAACGTTTCCCAAAGTAAAATGTGCTTCCTTTAATCGGGTTGCTTATTCGTCCCTGGATGCCATTGCTTTGAATCGATAGCAACGTGTCCTTGATGTATTAGACATTGCTGCATTCTTTTTTGCATGGCTTTAAAAAAATATTTTCGTGCTAGTAGATTGGCTTTCCGCTGCAAGGCCAGCTAGCTGAAGCGATTGCTATTTGCGTCATGCCGATGTGTTTAACAATTTGACGTAGCTCTTTACATGCTTGCAAATTGACTTTTGCTGTAAGGCCTGTGACCTGAAGCGCTTGCTATGTGAGTCACACTTACGCGTTGTACATAGCTGAGAGAGCAGGAATATTAAAAATGAAATTGTCGTCAGACTATCAAATAGTTTTGTTGTCTCCGTCACTAAACGAATCGATTAAGCACGGCAAATACATTCCATGCACGAACAGCATTCTTGCACGAACAACTATGAACTTTGCTTAGAGAACGGTGAATTTAAAGTACGAAAGGCACATAACACTTGGCTCTTGATTGGTTGAATATGCGAGATCCAGCCTCTCTTAGTGCTGAAAAGTGCTTTTAGGATGCTAAACGTTCCCTCCTTTTGGTCCCATGGCTGACATAAAAAAAAAAATCATTTAATCGTGGTGGCCACATTTCTGTACGCGGCTTGTTATTCCTAATTTTGCCCAGTGGTGACAAAGAAAATAAAAACATGTATATAGAGCTTTGTGTAAATTGAACTTGCTCGTTTATCCTATTACCGCACATGTTCCCGGCGAGCATCAGGTGATGGGGGCAAGTAGGTTGATGGGGGTTACAGAATAGCACACGGCACGGATTACAACTGCTCACAGGCTTCAGGTGAAATGCAAAACCGAGTACTAACCGATTATAAGTTGCGCAGAAACACGTTAGAAAAACGCGGTGCACAATTTTCAACATTAGTAAATGTACGCAGGAAAACTACGCAGTTTACAAAAATATAAAGAATAAATAAATCTTAAAGTTTACAAAACCTAGCGTAAATTGTTAGCTACCAACCGTTGATGATTAATGGGGTTTTAGGGCGCAAGGTCGAGGGAAGGTCAAAGAGCGCCAAATATTGGTATAATGTAGTTGATGGTGTGGTCAATGTCAGAGGGTATATGTGACGCGGCTGCATAGTGGCCTAAAACCATTCGCTGTAAAGACAAAAATACACAAAGAAGGACGCCCATTTCAGGTTTGTTTAAACGAGTCTGCAAATTACGACCGTGTTAACAAATGGTGCGAGAATAAGTTTTCACTATTTCCAACTGAAATTTGAATTGTTTTCTTCGGACAAGAAAGATGATGCAGGCATATTAGGGTAAATACAATTACAATTTATTCTTATTTTATTTACCAGAAAAGCATTGCAAGTTCAAGACGCGAAGGCGTAATGCTATGCGCGTATGAACCGACACCGGTATTGACGTCAGCTTCCAAGAAATAACATGAGAAATGCGCGACCTCGGCATGACCAGAGCCACAACGCAAGTCGCTCTACCTGCGGTATATTTAATTCTTCGAGACACTGTACACTGTTGGGTGCAAAGAGGAATAAACAAGCCGTTGTACTATGCGATGCGCATATAAATGTGTCAGCTTCTGACTTCTTTGATAATATAGAATTAACAGGTTCTAGAGTTAACGCTATCAGCGCCTGACTATAGGAGGTGCTCTGAAACGCCAATTCGTCAAACTAGAGTTACTATATGCATTCGGCACGACGATCAACAAGAAATTACTTCTTGATAAAAAAAACTTTTAAGTAATACTTTCTTAAGGAAACTAATATCAGCAGAAAAATGTGGAATGCGATCTTTAGGTCTCCCGTTTTATCTCGGCGCTTTCTTACCATTACTTCGGGCGGTGCCGGGAGGCGAAACCGCCACCGCCACGTGTTGTTGTTTTTAGTTTCTTTTTTAGGACGAATCCCAAAATGGTATAAACCTTCTTTCATCCTGAATGTTTAACTTCGCGTTTCAATGCCTGGTATTGCTGTTTGCATGGCTTATTTTCATTGACTAGTGGCCGAAATGAGCGGTCTGATATACGCTAAGATAAAATACTTTGAGGATTTCTTAATTGCTACAGAAATTTTTAGAACTCGCGCTGAAAACTTTGCGCTCACTATGCGCGTTTTATGAGAAAGACAGCTTTGTTCTCTTCCTATGTAGAATGTAACTGTTCAGACTGTTCGAGTGATTGCTTGTGTGTGCTGTAAGAAATTTATTATGGCACCTTTAAAGTCGGCGTGGGGTCATTTTACCTGACGAGGGCACTTTGCATGGCGTTGCCGCTCAACAGTTCCCTTTATGTCTGGGTGGAACGTTTCCCAAAGGAAAATGTGCTTCCTTTAATCGGGTTGCTTATTCGTCCCTGCATGCCATTGCTTTGAATCGATAGCAACGTGTCCTTGATGTATTAGACATCGCTGCATTCCTTTTTGCATGGCTTTAAAAAATAGTTCCGTGCTAGTAGATTGCTTTCCGCTGCAAGGCCAGCTAGCTGAAGCGATTGCTATTTGCGTCATGCCAATGTGTTTAACATTTTTTGACGTAGCTTCGGAAGCGCTTGCAAATTGACTTTTGCTGTAAGGCCTGTGACCTGAAGCGCTTGCTATGTGAGTCACATTTACGCGTTATACATAGCTGAGAGAGCAGGAATATTAAAAATGCAATTGTCGTCAGCCTATCCAATAGTTTTTAATGTATCCGTCACTAAAGGAATCAATTAAACACGGCAAATACATTCCATGCGCGATCTGCATTCTTGAACTTTGCATAGAGAAAAGTGAACTTTAAGCCCGAAGTACACACAACACTTGGCTCTTGATTCGTTGAATATGCGAGACCCAGCCTGTCTTAGTGCGGAAAAGTGATTTTCGGATGCTGAACCCAACCTAATTTTGGTCCCATGGCTGACATAACAAACCATTTAATCGTCGTGGCCACAGTTCTGTACGCGGCTTGTTATTCCTAGTTTTGCCCAGTGGTGGCAAAGAAAAAAAACATGAATTAGAGCTTTGTGTAAATTGAACTTGCTTGTGTATCCTTTTACCGCACATGGTCCAGTCGAGCATCGGGTGATGGGGGTTACAGAATAACACACGGCACCGATTACAACTACTCACAGGCTTCAGGTGTAATGCAAAACCGAGGACTAACCGAATATAAGGAGCGCACAAACGCGTTAGAATATGGCTGTGCACAATAGTCAACGTTTGTAAATGTACACAGACCAACTACGCAGCTTACAAAAATTTAAGGAATAAATAGATATTAAAGTTCACAAAACCTGGCGTAAATTGGTAGCTACCAACCGTTGATTCTAACTGGGGTTTTAGGGCGCAAGGTCGAGGGAAGGTCAAGGAGCGCCAAATATTTGTATAATGTAGTTGATAGTGTGGTCAATGTCAGAGGAAATATGTGACGCGGCTGCAAAGGGGCCTAAAAACATTGGCTGTAAAGTGCTTAAAGTATACATTTAATTAAAATTATGACAGTGGGAGATAGGGTCTACGATGTTGGGTGAAAATCTAATATATGCTACGAAGAGGTGATATACTAAAATGCGTGACCTACGCATACTAAATGCGTGATACACTAAATGTAACACGCAGGCATGAGGGAACAAGGAATGCGTTTATTGCAAAGTGCTCTGGTATTTATACCTTGCGCTCTTGGGCGGAAGCATGCGCAGTAGTCGTCTTGTGCGCGTGTGCGGATGACGATGCCTTCTCTCACATCTTCTCTTCAATGGAAAAAAAAACTTGGAATACGTGATTAAGTCCGGCGTTCTGGCAAGGGAAACCGTTGTGGTTCTCTGCGCTGGCGCGTGCTCCTACGAAGCCCGTCTTCAGGCGTCACCTCCTGAGTTGAAGCATCACCTGCCGGTTCCGTTTGGGAAGGTGGATCCTGTATTTCTGCCTTTGTAGTTCTTAGATGCTCTCTCGTGCGACGCAGATGTCCGCTGCCGGTGTCGAGTATGTAGGATCTTGGCGTGCCTGCCTTGCCTAAAACTACTGTTGGAGCCCAGGTTCTCTGTAAGGTGTCATAGATTGACACTTCCGACCCGCTGTGAAGATCTGGAAGATTTCTGGTAGATTTGTAGTACTTTTGTTGCCTGCTCCTAATGTCTTCCAGACGGCTTCAAACGGTTTCGGTGGGTATAGTCTTTGGCTTGAGATGACAGTCCAGTACTGGAAGCCTGGTTCTGGTGCGGCGCCCCATCAATCTTTCCGACGGGGACTGCAGAAGGTCGTCTCTCGGCGAATTTCTCCATTCCAGCATGGCGCTGCAAAATTCAAAGGTGCCAAATGAACATTTCTTGAGCAACTTTTTTGCCTCTTGAACGGCACGCTCTGCCATGCCATTTCCGCATGGATAGTAGGGGCTGGACGTGACATGGTTGACGTGAAAATGAGAGGTAAACGACCTGAAATTTGCACTGCTGAATGGAGGCCCGTTATCACTGCAGATGTTGGCAGGGATCCCGTGTGTTGCAAAAACTTCCATGCATGCTTGGATAACTGCTTGCGCTGTTGTATGGCGAAGCTGTCTGATCTCGAAAAAGAACGAGTAAAAATCGACTATAATCAAGTACACGCTGCCCCCGTAGTGGAACAAGTCCATACCAACAGACTGCCAAGGTAAGCTGGGCACCGGATGACTTAGCATTGGAAGCTTAGCGTTTCTGTTCTTGTATTTTTGGCATACGTGGCAAGAATTTGCAAGTGCCGCAATGTCCGAATTCATGCTAGGCCAGAACATCACCTGTCGGGCCCTTGCCTTCATTTTTTCTTGTCCGCCATGGGCTGCGTGTAGTAAGTGGAGGACTTCCCGGCGCTTGGCTGGCGGGATGATTAACTTGTTGCTCCGAAGCAGCAGACCGTCCTCGGTATGTAGCTCGTCGCGGTAGGCCCAAAAGGCTCGCAGGGCATCCGGTACTTGCAGCCTTGTCTCGGGCCAGTCTGTTTTGGTGTAACAAAGCAACTGCGACATAAGTGCGTCGTTCTTGGTTGACTCCCGGATGCTTCGTAGCTGGTCGTCTGCAATCGGCAGAAAAGAAACGGCATTGACTTCAAACTGCTCAGTTTCTTCTTGCAGTTGCACTTTACTTGGAAAACGTGAGAGGGCAACAGCTAGGAGAAGTTCTTTGCCTGGCTTGTACGTAACGGTGATTGGAAACCTTTGAAGTACTAGCCTCATGCGTTGGAGGCGTAACGGGCATTCACACAAAGGCTTCTTGAATATCATTTCCCGTGGTCTGTGATCTGATTCGACCATTACTTCTGGTTGTCCAAATATGTAATCTTGAAACTTTGTACAGCCATGGACGATTGCCAAGGCCTCCTTTTCAATTTGCTCGTATCGCTGTTGTGCTGCGGTTAGCGAACGGGATGAGTAAGCGACCGGCTGTCCGTTTTGCAAGAGCACGGCCCCCACACCGTACTGGCTAGCATCAACCGACACTACTACGGGTTGGTCCTGCCGAAAGTATGCCAGGACTGGTGCTTGCATGAGAGCGGCACGGAGATGTTGAAAACTATTTTCCTGCAGGTCCGACGAATTCCACGCTGTCTTTCTTTAAAAGCTCTCGAAGTGGAGCAGAAAGAGCGGACATATTGGGCACGAAGCGTGCCACACAGTTGACCATGCCGAGGAATACTTGAAGGTCCTTACGATTTTGGGGTGTTGGTACTTGTAGAATGTCCTCTACTCTCTCAGGGTCCAGGGAGAGTCCCTCTTTGGTGAGTACATGGCCCTTGTAATGTACTCGGGGCTGCATGAAGTGACATTTTTTTCTGTTAAGCTAGAGTAAAGTGTTTAGCTGCTAACGGCTACGGCTCCGTGGATTTTTCAACTCCGTTAGCAAAAACTCAGGTACCGAATTTGATTTAAGATCGCTTCATTCTAAGCAAACCCTTATGCGTCTCATCACTTGGATATGCATTCTGAGTAAATTAGTTGTCAATAGGCACCATTTTCAAGATCGGTAGACTGTCTGGTAGATAATAAAGCTTTCTCAAGGATTTACCGCTGTGGGGACCGCATCGGCCATGTATACTTTCACACCGCCCTCTCTTCGTCGTCGTTCCAAGCTCGTGCGTGCCAAGTTTCCTTCCGTTCTCCCGGGGCGGTGGCACCGTTGTGCGTTGTCGGCAAGACAAGCTGCCATTCTCCTTTTTTAATTGCACTCCTGTGCTCTCGTCGTAATGGATAGGCCGGGTATATAGTGCGCACTGCGCAGGCCATGTAATGCGTAGGATGGATAACCGGTGGACCATTAGGGCTACAGAATGGATACCAAGAGAAAGGAAGCGCAGTCGAGGTCGGCAGAAAACCAGATGGCATGATGAAGTTATGAAATTTGCAGGCGCAAGTCGGAATACGCTAGCGCAAGACCGGGGTATTTGGAGATCGCAGGGAGAGGCCTTCGTCCTGCAGTGGACATAAAATATAGGCTGATGATGATGATGATGATGATGATGATGATGATGATGATGATGATGATGATGATGATGATGATGATGATGATGATGATGATGATGATAGTGCGCACTCCCGGGGAGCAGCGATGCGATGCTATGGATGTAGCGAGTTCATGGGCAAGTATATTACCCTTAATGCCTCTCTGGCCAGAAACCAATCCTACTACGATATGTTGTTCAGCTGAATAACTAGTGCACAGAAGCGAATATAGTTCAATTATTACTATATTTGTGTGCTTTTGTTGCGACATTAAAGCAGTAGCTACGCTTAATGAGTCCGTAAATATAATTGCCTTCTCTAAATTTATTTGCATAATATGCTTTACAACCGACAATAACGCATATGCCTCGGCAGTAAAGATGCCAGTTAGTGGGTGCAGAACGTCCGATTCCGAAAATGGTGATCTAACTGCGGCATAGGACACACCGGCATGCAACGTTCATGCATCCGTGTAAACTTCCATGCACGAGTGTTTCGCATGCAGTTCTAGAAAGTGCACCCAAAAGTGTTCGTGTGAAGCGTGCTTCAAGAATTCGACAGATGACGTGTCACATTTTACGATCTCCCAGTGCCACAGCGGTGACGGCCTTGCTGTGGTCTTCAGACGGAGTTCCAGAAGCGAGACACCCATTTCTCCTCTAAGCCTCTTAACACGTAGCGTGGAGGGTTCTCTCAATGTTGGTCGATTATGAAACAGTGTGGCACGTGTCATCAGCGTGAGTCATGTCTTTCCTTGTTGCGAAATGTGTAAGTGATTCTATAGGCCCTGGTTACAAAGCTACCATGCAAGCTAGTGGTGACATTCACTTGGAACTTCATTTCATCAAAAGATCAACTTCTTTTGGGAACATTCCAGCTACCGTAACCCCACACCCATCCATGAACACCATCCACGGCGTTATTTCCAATGACGATCTGATGGAGCTGACCGAGGCCTAACTTTTGGAAGGCTGGAAAGAGTAAAATGTGATCAATGAGAAACGAATTATATGAGCCGCGGGGGGAATGAAATCCAGACAAAGCACATTATTGTCACCTTCGACTCAAGTGTGCTGCCCGAGACGATCGAGGCCGAGTATGACACGATGTCAATCTCCCCTCGCTCGGACAAGAAAAATAAAGTTAATTCACTCGGTTTTGCATTACACCTGAAGCCTGTGAGCAGATGTAGTCGGTGCCGTGGGCTATTTTGTAACCCCCATCACCCTATGCTCTCCTGGGACATGTGAAGTAATAGGACCAACAAGCAAGTTTATTTACCTAAATCTCTATGTAAGTGGTTTTTTTTTCTTTGCCACCACTGGGAAAAACTAGCAATAACAAGCCGCCTGCAGAAATATGGACACCACGATTGAATTGGTTGTTATGTCAGCCATGGTACCAAAAGGAGGGCATGTTCAGCATCCGAAAATCGCTTTTTCGCACTAAGGTAGGCTGGATCTCGCATATTTAGCGAATCAAGAGCCAAGTGTTGTGTGCATTTCGCGCTTGAAGTTCAAATTTCTCTATGCAAAGTTCATAGTTGTTACTTCAAGAATGCTGATCGCGCATGGAATGTATTTGCCGAGTTTAATTGATTCCTTTAGTGACGGATACATTAAAAACTATTTGATAGGCTGACGACAATTGCATTTTTAATATTCCTGCTCTCTCAGCTATGTACAACGCGTAAGTGTGACTCACATAGCAAGCGCTTCAGGTCACAGGCCTTACAGCAAAAGTCAATTTGCAAGCATGTAAAGAGCTACGTCAAATTGTTAAACACATAGGCATGACGCAAATAGCAATCGCTTCAGCTAGCTGGCCTTGCAGCGGAAAGCCAATCTACTAGCACGAAAATATTTTTTTAAAGCCATGCAGAAAAGGAATGCAGCAATGTCTAATACATCAAGGACACGTTGCTATCGATTCAAAGCAATGGCATGCAGGGACGAATAAGCAACCCGATTAAAGGAAGCACATTTTACTTTGGGAAACGTTCCACCCAGACATAAAGGGAACTGTTCAGCGGCAACACCATGGAAAGTGCCCTCGTCAGGTAAAATGACCCCACGCCGACTTCAAAGGTACCATATAAATTTCTTATAGCACCCACTCAAACATTCTGAACAGTTACATTCTACATAGGAAGAGAACAAAGCTGTCTTTCTCATAAAACGCGTATATTGAGCGCTACGTTATCAGCGCGACTCCTAAAAATTTCTGCAGAATTAAGAAATCCTCAAAGTATTTTATCTTAGCGTATATCAGACCGCTCACTCCGGCCACTATAGTCAATGAAAATAAGCAATGCAAACAGCAATACGAGACATTGAAACGAGAAGTTAAACCTTCAGGATGAAAGAAGGTTTATACCATTTTGAGATTCGCGCTAAAAAAGAAACTAAAAACAAAAACACGTGGTGGTGGCGGTTTCGCCTCCCGGCACCACCCGAAGTAATGGTAAGAAAGCGCCGAGAGAAAACGGGAGACCTAAAGATCGCATTCCACATTCTTCTGCTGATATTAGTTTCCTTAAGAAAGTATTACTTATTGTTTTTTTTAATTAAGAAGTAATTCCTTGTTGGCCGCTGTGCCGAATGCATAGTGTAACTCAGGTTTGACAAATTGGTGTTTCAGAGCACCTCCTATCGTCAGCACTGATAGCGTTAATTCTAGAACCTGCTAAAAAAACACCCTGGTGAATCTATAACGTCGTGAAACAGGTTCGTCGGACGAGAGTCGTTTTACATAGCACACCTGGAACAGATTCTTCGCAAGCGCGGCGCCGGTATGACAATGTTATCATTAAGAACAAGTTCATCCACACTGGTAAATTACATCACACAATTGAAGGCGCAAACAAAAGCAGCCCAAGAGTATCTCTACCATGAGCAGGCGGGTTGCCGTCCACACTGAAACACTGTTGCCGGAGGTGTTATGCTGGTATTGGTCTCAGATTCCAAGCAACTATGTTTCACCGTAAACAAGAAAGGTCCCATGCTTATATGGTGCGTTACAGAAGCCTTCAGCGTAAGGAACGAGGCCTGTCCCAAACGTTCGTGCAGTGGTTTAAAAATACTAATTTCTCAAACTTTCAGATACATCAGTGCATGGGGTCACTTTCCGAATACTCCCCATTAGACGCACGCAATACACTTGTTCTAGCACTTCTTTCATTGCTGCAAGCATCCTCGGAAATCCCCTTAAGACCTGCACTGTCGTTCCCTATAGTATTCCAAGCCACAAAAGCAGGTGCTAGACAAGATACCTCTGTTTCGTTGTACTTATTCTGCTCGCCGCGGTCACATCTATTGTCGCACATCTCGTTCGGCATGCGGTTTGAGGTAACGTGGCCTAATTTCCAACCTTTGCCAGATCATTCCGCGGAAGTCACACGAAATTTTGTATGCACTTCGCCATTATGCGTTATCCGGATAACGAGAGTCGTAAATATGCGACTGCTGCCAGAATTCTTGAGCAGTGCGAAAAGGGGTCCAAGGGAACGCGGAGTCTGCTTGAGCTCGATACTTTCTTTGTTCTAACCTTATGACCCCCAGCCGTCTTTTACTATTTTCCACCGCAGGCTCATTTATTAATGCGGAAGCATTATAAGCCCCATTACGTGAAAATTCGTCCGGCGGTGGCGGCGGCGTGACCGAGCGATGGTACCAAAAATGACCGACGGCGCAAACAGTAAAAACACGTCAAAAGTGCTCGTATTGACGTCAAATTTCTCAGGGAGGTTCCAGTGAACAAAGTAAATTAATGGCTTTAAAAATAAAATTTTGTAGATTACGGCTCGCGTGGGATTCGAACCCGGCCTGCGGAGTGCGAGCCGAGCACACTTCCCCGACGCCATGGTGGCTCCACAGCGGTGTTTGACAAAAGGTGTGCCTAGTGCGTGCGTCAATGGAAAACATTTTACCAAAGGGACTCTAACGCTTTCGCTTTCCCACACGTAAGCAATCCTTTTCGCCTGCTATCTTTACAGTTTAATGTCTTCAACACAGTAACTACGCCCTCATTCACCTCTGTATGGATACTTTGACATTCAAACAGAAACGCGATTTCCAGACGCTTCGGGCGAATTGTCGTCATCGACAGATGTTCTCTTCGAACATCACCCGTTCCGCGAGTCATATACACTTATATGGGTACGAACAGTCGCGCTCAGCACTTTGAATTATTCTAAAGCAATTATTTCTTTATTTCATTGAATGTTTTCGACATAGTTCCATAGCTCGTGCCATCCCGGAATTTAGGTTTAGCTCCCGTTCCTCTGCCGCTGTCAACGCGTCGGTTAACACAATGTTTACTGGTTAGTTTCGTGGCACATTTGCACATTTTCTACACTGTGACTCAGCATTTCTCCAAAGTTGCCAACATTTTTACATATTTTCCGAATGCTCTTTCATGAGAATGCAAAAGACAAGACTGTTGACAAATGCGGGCTATCGATCTACCGCTGCTGCTTGCGAGGATATTTTCTAGAAGCTTCTACAGAACGACTGCGCGCTGCTAGCGATAGTCGATCGGCATGCTATCTGGCTTATATATGGAACACCATCTGACGTTGAAGAACTACCTCTCTTTCGTCTAGCCGGCGCAAAGCGACATCATGAGGGGTGTTTTGCAAGACTGTCATGGCGCGAACTGCTACGAGCATAGAGCACGTGCTGTCTGAAGCACAACCAAATACAAGGCAGCTGCAATGGCCAGCAGCCTCTGTGTTATGATAGGCTGTGCCTTCTTCCCTCAATGTCAAGCGCCGATCACGAAATGACCGCCGAAATAACGCCCGAACTTTGCTGCCGAGGGGAGATGAACGTAAGTGAAATTCTATAACGCCGTTCACTTCCGAGAAGGCGGGTAAATGGTTAGAAACAGCTGCCCGTTCGGCCTGAAGCGGGCAGGCCGGGTGCTGCCATGTCGGGCGATGACATAGTTTCCGTGAAACAGAAGTCCGCGGGACAGCTCGAGAAAAACCGCTTCTGCAGCAGCAGCTGCCAGGCAACGGTGGACGCGCGCCTGTAAGAGCTGTGGCCGCGCGGCGACCAGCGACGAGCCGAGTTGCAGGAGAATCGAGGGCCATGGTGTGACGTCACAGTGCGGCCACGGCTCAAAGTGCGGCGAAGTCGAAGAGGCGAAAACCTGGCGTAATGTAGCTATCGCTACAATAAAGTGCTTTGTAGCAGTCCTTTCTCAAATGTCGCAGGACTTGACAAATCTGGTGAGATCAGCTTGTACACAAGGGCAATAAAATTCTTCCAGACGCGATCTGTAGTCCCTTTTATTGCTTGATGCCCCACCAAGATCCTATCATGTGCCATTTTCAGAACAAACCCTCGAAGCTCTTCAGACAGTGCCTGAAGCCGCCCTCTATCTGAGCAGCAGGTCCCCATTAGAGCCGCAACGCCAAGCAGCCCTGGACCCCGCTCCTGCTTGCGGTGCCCGGTTGACTGATTGGTTGGCTGGCTCCGGACCGTCACGAAACCGAGGGGCCTCAGCTGCGTCAGATTTGCATGGCTGATGGCCGCCGTCCGCCGCTCCCACGTCGCCCTCGCCGCAACCGCACCTCTCTGACCACGCCCTCCTTACACGCGTGCCGGTCGTGCCACACTAGCGCTTGCGAGCACCACTGCACCTCCGCTCACTGGTCCACGTCGCACGAGCACGCGGCCGAAACGCCACACAACTCGTCAACTACTTCGTTGGCCTTTACTTCACCGATTTTAAGCGCCCCATCTGCGACAGTCTTTCACGAGCCGCAGCTGCAGTACTTAGTCTTGGACGTACCACATCCCTTACGGGTGTTTTGCTGTGCATATATCTAATATCCTTTGCTATGCATATATCTGATGGGTGCTTCGAGTTGCCATAACATTCTTTTCTCTAAAGGGTGCAAGGCATGCCATTACACCCGTTCCATAGAAGGCCATGATGCACACGCTATTCATTGTTGAACCTAGCTATTCTAGTATAATCATAGTTTCCCACTAAATTACCTATGGGTAAATCTGGCGCCACCATCTATGGGAGTTTTCTAACGAGCGCTGTGCCATCGTGGGAAGGACGGTATATGGGTGTGCGAGGCTTGGGTGGGCTGGTGTTGTACGAGGCTTCGTCTGAAACGTGGATATGGCTACACAAATAACGCGTTCTTAAAATAAAATCTACATAAAAGGCAACCTGCACAATGCATAATCAAGCAAAGAAAAGCAAGAACAGACGACAAACTGTTCCAAAGCGAGTGCTAACCTTGTCGTCTGTTCTCCAACTTTAGCGGCCCGCTGATACTTTTTACGTTTCATATAATTCTACATCCAATCACAAGTCCTTATAATTAAGCAAGACATGTTTTTGTACAATAATAAAGATAAAACAGCTCTTTACGTGCTGTTTTAGTAGGAAATTAATAATGTGACAGACGTAATGGTGCTAGCGAGGCACGTCTTCAAGATTTCCAATCTCTCCGAGTACGATTCCAATCCGAAGTCACCATATACCGGCATTCCCATGCATACAACAGCGCAGCAGCACCAGATTTCGCTCTAGGTAATATAGTGAGAAACTCTATGAGTACGACCATCTGGAAGCGCCACCTACAAAGAGAACTAAAACGTAGTACTTGCATAGACCGATACATGTCGCTAAAACTCACTAGAAAAGAAAACTCGGCAGTCCTTTTTTGTTATGTTCCTTAGCTTTACATTACAGCATGGCAGCGGTCAGAACCAAAAAGCACTTTGACATTCAAGCACATCATATTCACACACCAGAGCAACCCCAACACTGAGCACATTTACCGACGGCGCATTCGCATACAAACACTGATACGGCGGCCTACACCCATGTATCTACTAACCGGCTTGTATAACCACGTTGTTTCAACCTGCAGTCTAGTGCCAGTGGGAGAATATTTGTTCTACATATTTAAACAGTAAATATCTAATTAACCCTTGTTTCGATATAGTCAGCTAATAAGCAATGCAAAGCCACACAGTCCCATTAATTTATAATCGCACTATATTAAATACCTTTCGAATAGCGACTTCGAATTATCAGCACGGTGGCAATATGCACAAAGAACAGGTGCTCTGACCACCCATGACATCCTTGGCACCAAAAGGGTGGTTTGGAATAGTCCGCTGGTGAGAATAAGACATTTTACAAGTAACATAAATTTGATATTTTCTTAGACGTCCCCATTAAACCGCCATGGACTTTTGAAATTCTTCCAATGTGTTCCTTCTAAAGCGCACTTTATTCACGCCAGATGTCAAGTTCATACGCCATATTGTTCGGAAACAGCGCTATTTAAAAAACAACGCACTAGCTGTCTTGCGTAACTACCAGGATTTTGGTAAATATCTAGAACATGCCCAATTGCAGCAGATACTTGTAAGCATGCCTAAACATCAGCGTTGACATACAAAACATGTCCTACTTATTGTGTTAGCCCCATTGTTTTTCTAAAATATATTATTCACATCGGCAGCGGGGATTCTCCACCGCTTTTAGTGACCGCTTCGCTGTCAAAAAATAAAAGTTGAATAATAAAGAACAAACGCGACGTCACCCACGGCGTCAAAAAGAGCCACCGCTGAGTAGCACAAAAGCCAAGTATGCTTTAGTAAACTTCACCGACTCTCAACGTCAACAACGCGCACGGCAAAGCACTGCGGAAACTGCCGCAGCGTCGCCGCATCAGTGATCTTCCATACATTGCAGCATTTCCACCCCTATAGGCACGAACTTTACCTACTTTTGGCACTCTCTCTATCGATCCTAAAAAAGATCTGATAAGTATCCATGCACACCGAGAGTATTGATTATTTCAATAACCATAATTATTACATGAAGAAAGTCATGTTCAAAAACATTACATGGTTTATTCGACGTCTCGGCAGGACCGTAATATAATGAGAACTCATTTTCAATCTGGCTTCATGTTCGGTTCCGTGTACATCTGCCGCATTGTCAGAGCTTTAGCATCAACTACCACTGGCGCCCTGCAGGTCTGAGCAATTCTTGAAGAAGAATTGAACATTGACAAGATATTGTTATCTTGTGAGAGAATTACGTAGGGCAGATGCGTGAATGAGCGGCTGAGGGAACACTCCATAGCAAAGTCAACAGATAAATCGTCGCAGGATGGTTTTCTTGCCCTTAATTGTCACGATTGGGGTTGCGTTTCCCGTTTTCAAGATACTGTTATTCCTGTAGAAAAACAAATGTAATTGACCCGCTTGATCATCCAAAGCGCTCAGATTGAGACACACGGCTGAGCACGTGTGAGCCATTGTCACTGTCTAAAAAGAAATTACATGTAATGCGCATTCCTTGGCGAATGGTAGGGACTGTTTGGCTCGTTTTGTCATGTTTTAACTATTAGAACTCATTTCTTTTCGCTGCGGACGAACACGTGACTATGCCAAATGTGCGGGATATAGAAGTGTCCCATCTTCCGGAATTAAATCGTTGTACGTCAGCGCTGTGTGTTTTTCTTGTTCTTTTCTGCATCCGTATAATATTTGCGTGACGCCAAAAAGCCAACCTTAAGACACACGCAGATGTATGACGTTTACGCCCATTCATTTGTGCCTCCCCTCACACCAAACACGAAGCGACTAAAGAAGCAATCTGCCTCGATATTACTGTAGGCCGTGGCGCAAAACTAAACAACGGGCATCAGAGTGAACACCCGTAACTCGTGGCCGGAGATCTGCATCCGGTTGCCGTGAGCACTTTACGCAAAGTAACAGGTCTTGATGACATGCACCATGCTCCAACATCACGCCCGGCTCTAGTGTACTAGTACAATCTACGACGTAGAGGCGACCATCACAACAATGAATTACCAGTCCTTCGGAAACAGCAAATGGTCTTGTTGTAATCACTGACGTATGTGCGCGATTACTACAATCTGTTACCCAACCGCGTATACCGGCTGGTTAACACGCGGTGCGTGAATACTGGTTTCGAGGACAATAGTCTGCTTTCGCATTCAATTCCCGTTGGCCATTTCAGACATCCTTAGCCGACCTGCATCCCGAACCCTATTCTGCAAATTCTAGTCTGCAAACAAAGAAAATTGGGACATGTGAGCAGCCACTGCGATAACCGCAGAGTGTGTGCCCGCTTCAGTGAGCCGCATGCCACAGATTACTGTACCGCCACAATCATGAAATGTTCAATCGGCCCCATGCCTCACGAAGCTTTGCCAATGAATGGCCCAAAGATTAAGAAGGATTGCGCGAAGATTAAGAAGGACACAGTTATCTCAGAAGAGATGGACAGAGATCACTCATTTCCATGGGACGCTACCGCTCAAATTAGATAGCGATGCTTCTATCGCCGATATTCTTTGGGAAATGCCATGCACTTTCTCTGTGATGTCTGTTCCACTTCCTACGTCACTTTTACCTTTAGTCTTTTGATGTTCGTTTCTGCCATGCAGGGATGACTGAAAATAATAGAATGCTGGGAAGGGTGCTAGGAAGAACACAGCTGTCGAATTTTGGCATGGATTGCCCAAACAACGACCCAATAACAGGCTCACCGCACGGTAACGAATTAGAGACCCCGGCGCCGTGACTGCCGTTGAATGGACCAAACAAGACCAAGAAGTGGTTATAATGCGGCTATTGCTGATGAATTCGATTCATGTGCTACTGAACATGCTACAGACACCATCGAGCCAGAGGGCACTGCAAATACTAGATCACGTGTTTCTAGAACCGGTTGCCAAAATCAGATTTCGAAAGGGAATATACCTCCAATTGTGACCTCAAAATTCGCGTAACATTGAGCGCCGTGATCACACTCAATGAGGGTTCCCTGTCGGTATTTCACTGATCTGGTGAATGAGATTGTGAAATGTAGCATCATGAACAAAAGGGCCTGCTCTTAAAGCCCGGCATGGGAATTAAGTCAAGCAAACAAGAAAATCTGGTAAATGATAGAGGAGGCTTATGAATGCTTTTCTTTAGAGTAGCACGTGCCTAGCCATTAACCATTAGGAAGTGAGCTGAAGAGCACCTTGACAGGATACCTGTCTTAAACCACGCTGAAGAATTCTCGGCAACTTGTTTCAAGTATGTTGTGATTCACGAAGAGGGGCTTCGCTTTCGTGACTTTCTAAAAAAACTGTGGCTCCAATCCACGCTGTGAAGGTGTGTTGGACAGTGAAGCTGTAAACGAAACCCACAACAATTACCCCTTGTGACGTCACTTGAATTCACATACGTGGCTCTACAAAGAGTGAAGCCAGAGAGAAGTGATATGTACTCACCCTTTATTACTTCACAACGACATTATATTCACGCCGTTCTTTTGGCATCCTTACTTTCCGTGGTCTACCCATGGTAGCCTGGAATGAACTGAATGAGTTCCTAGACCGTGGTGACGGCCCTACGTGATTTCTATGCTGTTGGGTACTTTTCCACTCGGAGTAGCTTACGCAACCGTAATCTTTGCCGGAAAACACACGCGGGAGAAGGAACGCTGTAAACGACACCCACAACGATTACCCATTGTGACGTCATTTGAATTCACACACGTGGATCTACAAAGGCTGAAACCAGAGACACTGGTTTCACGAGGGTTTTGAATGACGTCAACCCCTTTCGAAGCAGCTGCAAACCTAACCTTTACCGGAACGCGTCGGAGGGTGTTCCCATTGTTTACACGCGCCTTATCATCCATCATGTGGTTTTGATGCTTGTTTTGTGGTTTTTCTTTTGAAAACGAGTGCTGGGCCGCTATTTTGTAGCCGTGCCTTTAAAGTAATAATGCCTTTTTGCGCTTATCGCGCTTTGTCAGTGGTCAGAGCGACGGTCCGCTCACGATATCAACGTTGATAACGCGAGCGGACCGTCGCTCTGACCACTGACAAAGCGCGATAAGCGCGAAAAGGCATTACGACATTAAAGGCATCGCTACAATATACCGGCCCTGAGCTGTATGCTGTATGCCTGATTTCAAAGGAGATATGCTGCTTGTATTCAATTTTTAGCCTTTTTTTTTTTTTTGCTTACGCCGACACGAAAATTTCCTTGGCTGCTATAGAGGTATACAGCTTCGCTGCAAAATTTCTGCAATCCTACCAATGAATAATGCTAGCCGGCACTTCCAGCCGAAAGCTACGAGCCAGAATCGCAATCTAGAATTCACAAAGCATCGTGTAAGTAACGGATGGAGCGGAATCGGAGCACCTATAATCAGTAGGCACGTATTAGTACGTCACAAACTGAAACTCGCCATGGTGCCAGTAAGTAGTCAAATTCATTTTAAGGATGCTCCATTGTCATTGCGCACTTGTCGCCTTTCGCCGAGACCTCAAGTACCCACCATAAGTAAATTTGTCACGCACTAAGAAAATTTGGGCGTCTGGTTAATCATGATTGTTTCCTAGAGCCAGTGCTTAAGTTTGCCAACAAAGAACTTCAATAATGTTCTCTAAACGTTGCTCCGTCTATACATGCAAAGGATCGCTTCGTGTATTCAAATGGCAGCGGGAAACCGGTCTCCCAGCAGAGTATCCTGAACCAACTCATAGAATTCTTAAAATCGGCATGTAAATGGGTGCCCCTAGTGCCTACGCATATCTTTAGTGGCGCTCAACCAGGCCGTGATTTATGAGAAGCAGGAGCATTGGCATTACTGAAACATTCTACGGTGCACAATTTATGCACCAGCCTCATCGCTCACAAATATCACTTATCTTGTAATCCACAACGAAGTTGCGAACTTTTCCTGATAACGTCTTAGCCCTTGCTCACTCGACAATTGTCGTTAGCGAGTGCTGGGCTACCAACTTGTTCTGATTTGAAGAGAAGGAAAGAATGATTAGAAGAAAGGCCAGGAAGTCAACTTCACGTAGTGGCCTGTTGCTCCTAGAAGATGCATGCGCTGTGAAATGGCATATTGGGGAAAACTTGTAAAATGCTGCGCAGCATCTTCTCAATGTCACAACGATACCAAAAAATAGAATCATGGTTAACGTCAGAGATCAAAAAAAAAATTCCGAGTCAGAAAAGTGAATCAGAAGCAGTGCCCAGAGGACATTTAATCACCTGGCAGTGCTTATCTTTCTCGTGCATCTTTCAGTGTGATACGTGCTTATCTCTGGCTTATCCGTGCTTATCCCTGCACGATGAAGGCCTAGTGTGATCGTGCATCTTTCAGTGTGACTTCAATGCTTATCTTTCAGTGTGATACGACATCTGCAGTGCCTACGTTAGTATGCTTAGTTTTTGAAATATTGCTTGTTTAAGGTATACTTCACCCAGAGACAAGTGCGACATCTGTTCCGTGCATTCCAATCATTTTTGTTCTCAGTAAAGTGTTTTCATAGTGTAACCACAGCTACAGGTTACTGTTTGTTCTTGTTCGCAGGCAAATGCTTCGTCATGATTCCAGCACGAATGCCATTTTGTCTATTCCTCGAAATAAACGCATTTGTTTTTAATGTACATTTGGTATTACTAGGTGCAAAATGTGGAATTCCATGTTATTTGCTATCACCATCCGTGTTTCTCAAAGCTCGAACAATCATCACTGTCGTATTCCCGACACTGACGGCTTCAAGGACTGCAGCTGAAAGAAAAAATGAATACTAATCATCGCACTCATTCAGTGAGTAGCGCTTCATGAAGAAATAATTGCTTGCACTTCTCGCTGCCGAGCATTTATAAAGAGCGGTGTCATGTTGGTAGTGAGTACATCTGAAGAAGCGTCAGTGACTGGAGCTAAACATGAACCCGAAAGCTACAAACCCTCTGTATTTTTTTGTAGTTGCCGGCATGATAAGTTGTGCTCTGTAAGTACGTATTTCCACTCGTGCCTTTCTAGGCGTATTTCTGTATAGTTACTTACGTAGTTGGCAGAGAGGTAGGAATATTTCTCCGTGTTTTTGACCACAGGTTAAAGCTGAATTTCTGAATGCCAAATCTAGCCCGTGACCCATGGTGGGCAGAAGCTTGGATTGCCCACACTACTACATCAGCATGGACATGTGCAGAGCCTTTCGCGCCCAGCTTGTGGATACCGCAGTAAAATGCTTAGGCACTTGCTTTTACTATGGCGAAGTTTCAGCAATGAACTCTCGATGCTGCTGAGCTTGTTTCAGCAGCTTGGTCTTTCGCGAACATTGCTCATTGACTTACCTATTGTTTCTCAAATCCTGAGCATCAAGCCGATGAGAAACCCAAATTCATCGGCATCATCAGCAGCAGGCGCAGCAGTAGCCTATTTAAAGTTCCCCTGCACGATGAAGGCCTCTCCCAGCGATTTCCAATTACTCATGTCTTGCGCTAGCTGCTATGACGTTGTGCATGCAAATTTTCAAATGTCAACCCCCCCACCTAAGTTTTGCCGTCCTCGACTGCACTTACCTTTCCCTTGGCACACATTTTGTGACTGTAATGGACCATCTGCTCTACGCATTCCCTAGCCTGCCCAGCTCTATTTTTTTTTTTTTAATGAAGCGTTCTTTACCTTTTCCTTCGACTTTCCCACTACTGCTGCTGCTTCTGTCTGGTACACCGCGTCGGGGGGTGGTTCAGAGCGTGTGTATACATGATAGTAGTGTGGCAGAGAAGCAAGGCGACGCGATAAACTCGTTTGGAACCTTTGCACAGGGTCGCACGTGAACAATGCCCTCTGGAGATAACTGGGCGTAACCACATTAGCCTCTTGACAACTGTGATTATCCATGACTCCCGGCAAAAGCATTGCATAAACTGCAGCGCCTACCTTTTTGCTAACGTGCAAGTGTCGAGGGAAGCTAGATACAATGGTAGAGAGGAGGTAGCGAGAGGGGGCAGAGAATGGGTAGAACCGACGCAGTCGCGAAACGAGTGAATAACAGTCTTGCCACTTTTCGCTAGCAGCTCCTATAAAGGGGGAAGGGGGGAGGGGCGGGATTGGGAAAGGGGGACGTGATGAAAGCAGGAAAATGCTACTACTATAGACACGACAGCGGTTGCGGGCAAACTGGGTGAATGTAAGTTCAAGGTACGGTATACGGCACGTTTCTGCTACTTCTGCTATGCAAATATGTCAAGCGGGCTTCTTACGCAGGACTTGTAGTTACGCAGAGTCGTATTAAAGCGCACTATAGGGTCTTGGCGACACTACGGTAGCGGTCGCACGTCACATGAACACTTTTGTGCCCACCGCAGTAGCTCTGTTTCTATGGCATTGTTCGAAGTCACGGGTTTGGTCCCGACTGTGGCAGCCGCATTTCGACGGGGGCGAAATAAATAACGCTCGTCCACTTAGGTTTAGAGACGCGTTAAAGAACACCAGGGTGTCAAAATCAATCCGGAGTCCGCCACTACGGCTTGCGTCACAATCCGATTGTGGTTTTGGCACGTACAGCCCCATAATTCAATTAATGTTTAACACTTCCGCCGCTATGCGATCTGCCATTTTTGGAAATGACAATGTTCAACCCTCTTAGAGGTAATGAAATATGGCGCACAGCAACACCTCAAGCAGACACCTTTCCCCGTGTGGTCTGTGCATTACTCAAGCAGCAGGGGCACACGCTAGGCCACGTTTAACATCAACACACCACTGTCATGTTGGAACAAATGTTGAAGAAATTAAAAATTCACCGTCAACATTTTTTACGTGTACGCGACATCACCAACTGCGTCTTGGAACTCGTAGGTGAATTGGCGCTTTTTCCGGTGCCGCCGCGGAGCTGGCTTCATCACACTTTCAACACCCATGCTTTCAGCAAGAGCCTTCGTAGTTGCCAGTGCAGTTTCCTATCCGCCATCGCGGTAATTTGCGATGTAAGCACTGCGTGCTTTGATTAGCTTTACTGGTGTTACGATGTCGCTTGTTTTGCATTGCACGTTTTTGCTCACAACAATAACTTGAAAAAGAATGTCTCGTACCACACAAGATGGGCACGAGAAATTTGAGATCCGTCAGCTGCCCGGCAAGGGTTCGAGCTTCATGTCGGATGCCAGGGTCTGCTTCTGCGATACGGCTCAAGCAAGAAGGGCGTCAACAAGTTCAGTCGTCTGGTAGCGGGCTGGTTTCGGGCTGCTAACTCTACATCCCCAGCGCGCTCCACACGGGGGCTTCAAGGTAAGCCCTTTGATGTGGTCTGTTAGGCCTTCCAGCGATTAACAGAGGCAGAAAACAAAAGTCATCTGGGCTGCGCCAAAGAAAGTGAAGGATACTGTGGAAGATGCTGCTGCATCCTCTACTACAAGATTGAGTGAGTAGCACACACAGGGAACAAAAAATGCTCTGGGATTTTTCTCTGAAATTCTTGCTTGTAAACCTGTTTTTTCCCCGCTTCATGTTCGCGCCATTGTGATAACCTTGGCCGCGGCAGTCTTCAACTTTGATTTCGATTTCGCGCTCGTCCAATGTCGACGAAATACCCTTAATGGGGCTCGCCCCGGTCTATACTCCCTGACTGACCTGAAGCCAATTAAATGTTCTTGAATTATGACTTAATTCACCAGCAATCGTATCCAAGAAGCGAACCGTCAGTGACATTTTCTCCGTGGGGCTGATGTCAGGTGTACAGTTCAATATGAGAGAGTAGTACTTTGCAGCTTTCAACCTTTCTCGAGAACGTTCGTGGCCATTATTTCGATTATATTTTGCCTGTTATTATGATCTCGTTCCTGTGCTTTTAAAACGATACCGATTGACCGGAGGGTGCGCGACGCGCCCCCAGCAGCAGTCGCTCCTATCGTTCTTTTTTTTTTTTTTTTCGGTCGCCGCGTGGGGGAAAGCAGAGGGACGAGTAAATAGGCTCGTGGTAAGCCATTAATTGCATGTTTACTAGCAATTCTAGTAAATATAGGAGTAGGGGCGCCATACGAGCGCTTTGTCAGCCAAGAACCTTATTTGAAAAACAAACGATGATCGAGCATATAGCGTCATGTCGGGCGCTGTGTTCAAGTAAATCAGAAAGCTAACAAAAATTTTATAACGATCGCAGCCTGGGCCGATCGCATCCTCTAAGACCTACTCTGCTCGAGGACCACCACATGCGCGGGCCGCGACACCCTGTCGCCACACGATTGGAATCAGAGGCGGTCGCAGAGGCTACATGCCGCAACAAATTCGTCTTCGACCAAAGCGCTTTTGAAAGTACGCATATGCATCTCGCGAGTGGAGGTCCTCCAATCGGCGCCGCTTGGTCTCGGCGGTCTTCAGCCTCTGTTCGCTTGGCGTGCTGCGGTCCTTCGAGCGCGTCGCTTCGCTTTTTGCTCGCGCTCCGCGGCCGCGCGCATCTCGTCGGCCCGTTGCTTCACCGGCTACGTCGCTGCTTCGGTACGCATCACATACCTCTGTGGTCTCTGCAGAGCCTTTGCAGTATTATTAACGGCGAAGCTGTTTAATCCTGCCGTAAAACGTGCGCGTTTCACGAAAAGCCAGCAGCGCCGTAGCCATGGCAACCAGCGACGCCGCAGCTGCCTGCCACTGCATTGCCTAGCAACAACCTCGCGGAGCGTCGCGCGCTATGCTCGGGAGAGAGAAGGAGAAAATGAGAGCGAGAGAGAGTGCGCGCGTCGCGCGCTCTGCTTGGGAGAGAGAGAAACAGAATAAGAGGAGAACGCGATAGCGTTATCGGGACCCGTTCGCATCGCATCGTTCGCATGCGGCAAGTAGGCTTCATTCACTGCAACACTGAGCGTGGGAAGGCCAGCTTATCCCCTTAAAGTCGGCCTCACTTTTAAACTGGAATGCATTGCTGGAAAGACCTTTTTTCAGGGGCAATATAAGTGGGCTTATATTAAAATGTGCTGGCCCTAGCACTTTTTTTTATTATTTTAGTAATTGTTTGCTATTGCCCCGACGCGCGCAGGTCTGGTAGAAATGCTGGAAAAGGGGTTTGTGTTTGAGTTTTCTCGTAGCAGAATTAGGTTTTCCAATGCCGATTGGTAAACAATCCGACGGCGAATCCGACGCCGAATGGTAAGGTCGGACTTTACCTTTTTTCTGACGGATTTCACTGTCAGAAATTCAATTTTTGTTAACCAAAACCTTGCACCACGTGGAGGACCTGCGCGGTCGATGTGGTTGGATGATTTTCTCCGCCACCCGCGATCACACGCCGGTTGCCGATGCCGGATTTTCTGCGAAACGGGGTCCTGAACGCTATCGCATTAATATTGTTTACCTGACGCCCGGGCATCACGCTCTACGAAATAAAGAACTGTAAAATATATCTACCGGAAGGGCCCTTAACATGGATAAAACGACCTGATGACAGTGGCCGCGAATATGCCACGATCAAGCAGGCGCATGCGCAGCGTTGAAAGAATATCCGCACTCTTCGGTCTCGAGTGGCGTGTGTGCAAGGGCACCTCGCTGACTCGAGAGAGCCCAAAAATTAACAACTACTATCTGCAACAGCAACTTTAGCTTCGAAAGTAATACAGCGCGCGATGCGCGGCATCAACCAGACAGCTTGCCGGCGAGATTCGAAAGTTCGGGAGAGCACATGTGATCTATAGGCCCCGGCATTGCAGCAACTGCAGCGCTCACCTTTCGTGCAACCGTCCGGAGGGGAGGTATATGAAATTGTAGAGATGAGGTAGGGAGAGCAGGCAGAGAAGGGATAGAACCGACGCAGCCACGAAACGAGGGAACAACAGTCTTGGCACTCTTCGCTCGTAAATCACACTGTTGCGACTGGGGGTCCGAAGATTTGTCGTATCCATTTCGCAGGAGGAGTAAGGGAACGTGGGGCTGGGCCCGACACCCAAGCCGTTTAAATACACACGTTTATATTACATATTTACAAGAGTATTTCAAGAAATGCTGAAGATATGAGGTTTTCGTTCAAGTCCAAGCTGTCGAAGCACTTCACCGAGCGTGCATCCCTCCTTTTAACACCTTCGTTCCCTTTGTCCCATTGCCTTCCCTCAAACTGGCGTCAGGAGACGGATTTCCCTCTGTCCCGCCAATCCGGAGGTTCGTGGCACTTTTTCTCCGAAGAGAGCGTCATGCCAAGCACAGGCACCTTACTGGGCACGAACGGGGGAGGCACACTGACCCCGTCTCCGGCGGGGCAGTGCGGGTGGATGACGAGTCACCTGAAGGAAGGTCCCCTCCCGGCAGAACCCAACTGCCGGCCATAATTCGGCTCGGACGGGGTCGACGGCTCGTTCACGGCTCGTTCACGGCGTGAGCGACCGTTCTCAAGGTGAGACGGCCGATCACAACGACATACATGGCGGAAGGGCGGCAGAGGGAAAACGCGACGTGAGAAAGCGAGGAAACGCTACTACTAGACACGACAGCGATTGCGGACAAACTGGATAAATTTATGTTCGAGGTACGGTACGGTACGTTTCTGCTATACCTGAAAAATAAACTCCTTGAAAATTTGTCAAGCGGACAACTGACGCACGGCGTGCAGACTCAAAGCGGCATTAAAGCACCGTATAACGTCTAGGCGTGGCACTTCGCCAACATTTCTGCAGTGCCCGCCGTGGTAGCTTTGCGGCTACGGCATTGCTCGTGGTCGCGGGTACGATCTCGACCGCGGCAGCCACATTTCGACTGGGCCGAAATACAAAAAAAGTTTTCGCAGTTTCACCTGAAAGGCCAAGCATCAATTGCGATAGCAAATTTGTAGAGAGCTATACGGAGTAATGATAGTAGCTTTATCAGCTGTATAAACTTGGACATGCAGCCGCATCGGCAACACGCAGAACTGTTGTCGACGCCGTCGGCGTTTTGCCCGCGATCGCACAAAATGCGTGCGGCGTTGGTGACTGTTGCCGGAGCCTCTGATATAAATAGGCACTTGGTGCCGCAGCTAAACGTCGCCTCCCCTCCCCCCCCCCCCCACAAGGCCTTTCGCGCGGCGGATGAAGGCGCGTTTGCTCTACATATATGGTGATTGTAAAGGAGGAAAGAGACGCCTACTTCTGCAGCCCTTAAGGGAGCACGGGGAAGAACGCGCGTTTGTTCTCCGCCGTGGGTTCACTCCCCGTGAAAGCGCGCGTTCCTCGCACCCTTTCACTCGCACATACAGCATTCGGCGGCGCGCGGCGACGATTTCATCTCCATTGACTTCATACGGAACCTCACGGCGACGGCGACGGTGACGCCGACGGCAGAAATCTGCTTTGGAGTGTCCATATAACTGCTATCGCAATAAAACGCTCCTGTACTTAGCTTTAGCTGGTCGTTTAAGAACCCCGGGGGGTCAAAATTAATCCGTAGTCTGCCACTACGGCGTGCCTCATAATCCGGTTGTGGTTTTGTCACGTACAGTCCCACGATTCTATTAATGTTTAACATTTCTGCCACGAGGTGATGTGCCTTGTAAGGCAATGCAATAACCTCCTCGGAGGTTATGAACAATGGCGCACAACGCCTCAAGCAAACACGTCTCCCTGTTTGTTCTGTGTACTTCTCAGACAAACAGCAGCGGTGGACGCAAGGTAACATTTACCATCAACTCACCACTCTCGTATTGCACTAAACGCTGAAGAAATTAAACATTCGCCGCCAACATTACCGCTAATTATCGTCAATCAAAGCAAACAGCACAGAAAGCTTCGCTTACGTCGATTCCCACAGTGCGTGGGGACCGCATCATTTTTTTTTCATGCACGCTAGTCGCCAAGTATGATAATCTTACAGCACATTTTACCAGAATAATTTTAATGTGTGTGCACGAAGAAAAAGTAGATTTCGTTCATTCGTACTAGTCAATCGACTTGAATACGCACCTTTTGTTTATAGACCAGTTCGGTCATGGGTGCCGAGTTCTTCGCTGTGCGCTCACTGGAAACGAACTCTTCTGCAAAGACACGCGACGAAGCTGATGCCATCAAGTGTTTTCTGTATGCTGTTTTGCAAAGCCTATGCTTGTCCGCAACCACAGCAGTGGAGCCCACGGAGTCGCCACGGCCGAAAGTGCACTTCACATTTGCTGCCGAAAGTTACTTTTGCACCCGAATGCAGCACAAGGGTTCACCTTGAGTCATCTCACATCGAACCAATGACAGACGGAACACGTTATAATCGCACTAATTCGCAATTTGCAATTCGCTCTAAATTTCGCTCATTCACTACCGTTCCAAGCTGCCACTGGGAGAAACAGCGATCCGCGCACATACCAGGGCGAGGACGATAGCGACTTGTTGCGCTGGTTCGAGGCTATGTTCCTCCACGTCGATTAAACGGTCTAGGTGATCAAACAGGTGTTGCCATTTGTCACGGAGAAAACTACAAGTATAACGCTGCTTTCCGGAGAAAATTAACAACGCAGATCCACTAAAATTATTTAATTTTCTTGCTCTCCGTACGTATACGTGAGCACTGAGTGAAATATAAATCTCCTATCCCTTGAAACTAACATTGATGTAAAAATAGTAGTGAAATGTGGGCGCTTATTGTGTGAAAACATAACCCTTGTTTCTTTCTAGTGGAAATGTCCTCACCGAATGGTTAACGAACATCAACCACATCTCTTGTGCTAAAGTTGTAAGTAAACTATAATGTACTCAAGCAAGTTAGAGTTCGTGTAGTACCATTTAAACAGTCAATTTGGCCTCCTAGATCGAGCAGGAATTGAACTGGAAACCGAAAACAGAAACACAAATGTTATACTTCCGAGAACCGGAACCGAACCAGTACGTTGCGATTTTTTTCACTCCGGAACGCAACAGAAAAGAACACAAGAATGGTTTTCAGTTCAAATTGGCGACCTTCTTTGGAGCTTTTCATCCATGATTTGTCTGCACTTATGGCCATAGGCGGAAATTTTTCATATTTCCGAGGACGGCGGGGGGGGGGGGGGGGGGGGGGGGCAGGGCCCGACCAGCTTTCCGAAACCTACCCATATATATATATATATATATATATATATATATATATATATATATACCCCTGCTAACAATTTTCTGTTGCTATAGCTTTATGGCGAAAGCAGTTATATCGACATTTCCGGTAAATTGTCGCGGTTGTCGTCGCCGTGATGTTCCGCATTAAATCAAAAGCCATATACATGAGCTACCCATACCCTGTGGGTGCGGGAAAAAGCACGTAACAGTGAGTCGAGAAGGATGGCGGCTTGATGTACATTATTTCCCACACGCTCAATATTCGGGTTAGTTGTAGGTCACGAAATCAAACGCGAATTGGGAAGGAGAGCACGCGTCTTCTCCTCTAGCCCTGCCGTAGCTGTGAATGACTGTGCGTGGCTGACGCTTATGGGGCCCGCGTGCCATATCTAATTGTTGGTAATCATTTGTGGGTGCAATGATAAAGGGCGACCAGGGATGGCTGCTAACTTCATGTGTGCTGTCTTCCTTGCCGGGCTGTCTTTCTGTGCCCCTAGCGTTGCAGAGTTAATAGACACAGGTCATCGCAGATCACTGACAGAGGCCGTCAGTAGTGGACATAAAATAGGCAGATAATGATGATGAATCGAATTTTCAGAGTTGCAGTGAATCACGCGGCTGTACGAACCATTCGCCTCCGCTGCCGGCGTTCTTCACAATGCTTACGTTGTGAAAGCGAGTGCTCGAGGTCATCCAGTGAGGTATTTGCAGGTTTACATGGTCCGTGCTTATATGTACACTATGTTCACTATGCTTACTATTTTAATTTTAGGTGAATGTTTACTACAATTTATATGGCCACTATAACTAACGCATAGACTCGTGTCAGGGCCACACTTTTCTGTCGCGATTTTGACGAGCCTTTCATGGGACCGGGCCATTTGACCTCATTTTTTCAAATACTAGTATGAAATGCACCGTAAACCTGCGCGATCGCCTCCTCTCGACATCCAGTAGCAACGCGCGAAAGTACGCTGCGCGCGACAATTCGCTGTTGAGGCCGATCAGAATCAGCGCACGGAACGCGACTGCTTCTCGGTTGGATGTCTTCTTTTTTTTTAATATCGGCTGTCTAGTTATGGGTGCGGCCCTTCCTTACACGGGTGCAATCCTTACACGGATTTACACGGTAAGAATCTTCCTTCGTGTAATTGTCTTCTACTTCGCTATCACTAATACTGCTTCGCCTTCCCCGCCAAACTTCATTTTTTTAGTACTTTGAGTCCGAGTATAAGAGCTGCTGCGCATGAATTCTAGACTTCTATTTATTCTGATTTTGAGAGAATCCGGCTTGGCGTCATTTCGGTTACTGAATGAATTCTATATACAGTGTAGACCGCTTATAACGTAAGTCGCCAGAGTCGCGAATATCCGCACTATAAACGGTACCGCACTATAACCAAAGAAACAATTTTCAAGGCCCGCACATATGCAAAACATGTGCACCGAGCCGCCACGCGTATGCGACAGTCGAGGAATGCGGATAGAACGTTTGCATTCAATTTACAGTCGAATCTCGTTAATTCGAACCAAATCACGCGGCGGCGCCTCCGACCGGCATTGCTCCGGCACCACCATAGAGTAAAAGCTTAGGGGAGGCCCCTCAATGTCGCGCGCGAACCGACAAAAAAAAAACGCAGCGGACATTTCACCCTCTCTCAAATGGCAAGGTCGCCGATTCTGCGTTGCGCCGGAACATGCGTGTACGTGCCGACGTCTCAGCCACGCTCCGTAGCCACCGCGTAGAAAATGGCAGTGAACCCTTCTTTCTCCTTTATGCTTCCTCGATCTACTTTCTAGTCACGAGTTGACCTTGCACGCTGGTCAAACAGCGGCGCTGTCCCAGGCCGGCCAACGAAACTACCCACGCCGGCAAACGCCCGCTTCCCGATAACGGCAGAAAACGAAACTTCGGGGAGCTGGCGCCGGGCCGGCTGTAGCGGCGTCGCCTACGGTGACAGTCGAAAGTGAGGGAGCTACGAGGGAGGGCGAGGAGAGCCACCGAAGCGGCGGAGTTGCCAAGGCTAAATCCGCTTCCCTGCCGCCCTCCTCCCTCACATTCCACGGTCTCCGTGTGCGCCCTTCGCCGTGCCGTGCCTCGCTCGCTGAAGTTTCGTTTGTTGCCGTTATTGTGAAGGGAGCGTTGGCCGGCCTTGGTAGTTTCGTGGCACTCGCTCGCTATGCGCGCCGTGATATTTAACGACTCGCACTCAAGATTCTGGTTTCAGCCTCACTGGCTGTTCGTTCGCACCACGTGCCCTTCTCCTCCACTTCGCCTCTCTCTGTTCCTGGAGCACTCCTTGGGGCGCCCGTTTGAGGGGAGCGTTCGCCGTCTCCGCTGACTTCCGTACTCCCGGGCAGCCACACTGTAACTGGTATTTCGTTTCCCGCAACTGCACTATAAGCGATACGTGTATACATGGAGTGCTATGGGGAAATTAACGGGAGTCTGAAAAGACCGCACTATATCCGGTCCTGCACTATAAGCGGTTACGTTATAAGTGGTCTATACTGTACAAGGTGTTTCACCGAACAGTTTCCAAAATTTTTAAAGGTGGCCTGTGGCAGATAGTACAATTCTAGTTCATGAGTTCGTCTACTCGAAGAGGCAGGCATACTTGCACAAAAAATTGAAATGCATAATAGACTAATTAACAAAATTAACCAATTAAGTTTTTAGCTAATTACCTTTTGGCCCATGATGCAATTTACAAATTCTAGCCGTGGAGTGCGGATCCACTTTGAACTAAATCTCATGCTGACACCAGTGTCGAGATAATAATTGTCTATCTTTGCGGAGAAATACATTGGCGTGCCAGACACTTTCTCAACAAAACGTCGTTTTATGCATCAAAGCAGAAAAGTATGAAAAGAACAAATTGTGGGATTTTACGTGTCAAAGCCATAATCTGATTATGAGGCACGCCGTAGCGGAGGACTCTGGAATAATTTAGACCACCTGGGGTTCTTTAGCGTGTACCTAAATCTAAGTATACGGGTGTTCTGGCATATCGCCCCATCGAAATGCAGCCGCCGCGCCCGTGCTTTGATCCCACGACCTCATGCTTAGCAGTCCAACACCATAGCCGCTAAACAACCATGGCGGGTAAGTGCAAAAGTAACTAGAATGCCAATGCATTTCTCCGCAATGTTCGGGAATTAATATCTCGAAACTGGTGCCATCCTGAGAATTAGGTCCTAGTGCATCCGCCTTGCGAATTCCACGGCTAGAATTTGTAAATTGTAACACGGGCCATAAGTTAATATGTTGAAAACCTAATTGGTGATTTTTTTAATTAGTGGATTATGCATTTCAATTTTTTTGTGCAAGTAATGTCCACCTCTTCGAGTAGGCCAGCTCATGAACTAGAATTGTGCTATCTGCCACAGGCAACATTTAAAAATTTGTTGAAAGTGTTTGCTGAAACGCCCCGTATTTATGGCCTCTGCATGCAAGAGGCGACGTTTCCATCCCTAATGCGTAAATCTTGTAAATAATTAGAAGAGCTTTTTTTTTTCTTTTGTTCGCCAGTCATTAGCATTTCCTACTGGAAAGAGAATCAATATTGAGACACCTATCACTCACGTGCTTTTCACACGCCGTTGGTAGAAGACTCTGCCGAAGGGGTCACTGAAGTCTGCTGTTTTTTTTTTCGGGGTCAAAAAAGCACACAAAGTAATTTGAAGTGAGGTGAACATACATCAACATATTCATTGTCTAAGTATAGGCTATCTATTTAGTTGGCTACCTCCTTCTCTTTAAAAAATATAATAAACTTTGTCCTGTGTATATATTAAAATATATTGCGTCTGTGCGTGGTGTTCTCATCGGAAATTTAAAAAAAGAACATGTTGAAGTGAGGAAACACGGATCATGTAGCCGCCACTGGTGCTTCTAATGCGCTTGTCCTCCTATTGTGAAGATTTGCCGAAATAAAGCGAAAGTATAAATTAAAAGCCGTGCACGTCCGCGCCAACAATGGTGCCGTAAGCTTTTAGCCACAACAAAAGTGAAAATGTGGAGGCAACGCAAGAGAATCCTCAAATTATGCAGGTAACAGAACTCCGGTAATGACATTTTAGGGGCGGGGGGCTACGGATCTCCGGGAAAGGGCTCAGCCCCCCCCCCCCCCCCGAGAAGATTCCGCAGGGGGCTCGAGCCCCTCCCCCCCCCCCCCCCCCCCCCCCCCGTAGTCGGCGCCTATGCTTGTGGCTTAATCACGTTACCGCAAAGGCTGTCTCACAGGTGTTTGCTGTCATTCAAAAAGTGTCGGCACCGTCAGTGCCGTTTTCAACGTGGCTCATCGGGAGATAGGCATGTCAGTAATACACGCGTAAATGTTCGAAATTGATAACGTCAAAACGTTATTTGCTGATTGAAGACCTATTATAATATTATTGCGATAGCAATTATATGGACACTCAAAAGCAGATTTCTGCCGTCGGCGTCGCCGTCGCCGTAGCCGTCGCCGTCGCCGTGAGGTTCCGTATGACGTCATTTGGAGAAGAAATCGTCGCCGCGCGCCGAACGCTGTATGTGCGAGTGAAAGGGCGCGAGGGGCGCGTCTTTCACGGGGAGTGAACGCACGGCGGAGAACAAACGCGCGTTCCGCGCCGTGCTCGCTTAAGGGCTGCAGAAGTAGGCGTCTCTTTTCTCCTTTACAATCACCATATATGTAGAGCAAACGCACCTTCTTCCGACGCGCGAGAAGCCGTAGGGGAGGGGGAGGGAAGGGAGGCGACGTTTAGCTGCGGCACCAAGTGCCTATTTATATCACAGGCTCCGGCAACAGTCACCAACGCCGCACGCATTTTGAGCGAACGCGGGCAAAACGCCGACGGCGTCGACAACAGTTCTGCGTGTTGCCGATGCTGCTGCATGTCCAAGTTTATACAGCTGATAAAGCTAATATCATTACTCCGTATAGCTCTCTACAAATTTGCTATCGCAATTGATGCTTCGCTTTTCAGGTGAAACTGCGACAACTTTTTCTGAAATAAAGCTAACTGATCGCTTGTGATCACACTGGTACGTAATAGAGTTGTAGAGTGGCAACTCCCGAGTTGGAATGATCTTAAAATTATTACACATTTTCAAGCTGCCGGAATGTAATGGGAATAGAATGGTGGTACCAGTAGGACAGGTGCGATGGGAATGGAATGGAAGCACGAGATTGCGGAATGAAGTTGGAGTGGAATGGGCGCATAGTCCTGAGCACTAAATATTGATTTTAAGTGACACCAAAAAACTGGTAAATTTGCCTATTCGACTAAACAAGACCCCCTTCGCCAACTCATTGCATTTCTAAACTTTTTCTCAATATTGGGTCTTTCAGTATTGATATAAGTTACTGCTTCTGCCATGATAATTATTAACAATGTATTCTCCATATGTACACCTCGGAAGATTTGGAAACCTTTTCTGAGTTGGAGTGCTTTTAAAGACAGTAACTTTTAGTTGTCAAGAATAATTTTATTTTGCAAGTGCATGCTTGACCTACGAGGCCAAAAACGACTTCGCAATCGGTTGCATGCTGCGTGAGTCCACTGTGATTCGGAACGCGTGCCATGTTTTTTCATTCACTGTGAAGTGTCCTGTTGGTGGTATCATAGGCGGTCAGAGAGACGTGCTGAAAAAAAAATGGCGCCTGGCAATATGCCAGTAAATGTGAAAAATATATTCCTGAAAAATGCGTTCTGCGTTATGTTAGTCATCCAGTTGACAGAATAACCTTGCCAAATAACCTGGTGTGCACAACCGTGTAAGATTATTCTGTACTTTGCTCCACTCCGCAACTCTGGTACGTAAACTGAAGTGGGCGTGATAGAAATGACTTATTGCATCTGGAATGTTTTTCCACAATAATTTTCATACTTACTTCAAGCATGAAGAACAGCACGAATACGCTTTTTTTTTTTCTTTTTTTTTTTTAGTCTTTCTTAGCAACCGAGATGTACGGTCGATTTTGGGGGTTATGTGCTGCTCAGGAGCACCGTCGAGTTTTCAGCGATAGCTTATTTGCCGCTTTCCTAGGTCGTTGGTTGCGAGTGACGTTTGTAACTTGAAACCAGCTGATTGGCCGAGCCTTGTGGTGAAGAGGTAACGAAGGAGTGTGAGGAGGTGTGAGGATGAAAGAGTGGTGCGGTTTTGTGGGAAAGGCCAGCGTCAAATAGCAGTGTTTAAAGCGAAACTTTCTTGGCCTACACGTCCCAGGAAGGGTTGTTTCCTCCTCACTCTGGTCATGCTTCAATCGCAGCTCCCACAACCGTCCTTGTTGATGACGGTCTCCATTTGGTGGAGACCGCGTTTCGCTTGAAGTTTCGCGACCCATTTGAATCGACCTTACCCAGAGTTTGGCGCAGGAACGTGTGTTTCTCGCTGAGCAAATGACGGAACGGGCGCGATATAGGCCGACGAATCAGCTTTTATAGACAACTGTACTAGCTCTACAGATGTGCCGGCGGACAGCTTTGTTCCCTAGGGAAATCCGCAATGAAACATTAAACGGCAGCTAAATATTCTTACTGCCACAAATATTCGCCTCCAAGAGCATGACTCTTTTAATTAGGGACGTTATTTTTTTTCGTTCCTACCCGGGTCCAGTAATGTTGGCCGATCCCAGAGATTTGTGTGATGAAAATTGTGCCAGTCATGTAGATAGTGCAACCAAAACTGGGCCGATCGATCACACTGATTAATTCATGCTCGCGTAGGTCGCGGGGTGGAGACTCTACGGTGACCCGCACTGAAGGGCGTGAGTAAGGCAGATTGTATTAAAATCTGCGGATGCCACCCGCTGTGATAATAGGCATAAGCAAAGATTTCATTGGCGTTTGTGAAGAACACAGTTCCTGCTTAGTGATAATATGCAAGCAGAGATTACACGAACTAGTTGGAGACATTTTTTTTTTTTTTTTACTCAGAGCCTCTCCTCTCAGCCTAAACTTGTTGCACTCGATTACGTACAGTCGGCGTCACCCATGACGACGACAGCGTGATTACGAAGGCACGTGAATAAAACGACGACGACGGTATGACGACTACTCCGTGACAATTCGACGCAAAGGCGACAAAGTGACGACGGAGTTACGATATGGTAGGACGACGAGGACTCGGAAAAGGTGCCGTGAGGACAACAATGTGACAACGCAGAGACAGCGACAGAGAGAAGACGGTGCAAGTACGACGATGACATGACAACGAAGGAAATATCACACTAGCATGAAGGCGATGTTATGACGTCGACGGGATGAAAGCGACGACGACCTGGCGCTGGAGCTCGATACGCTCAATATCCCGTGTTTGTATTATGTCTGGTACCGGCCAATCGTGCAAGACTAGCCACCAGCCCGCAGGGACGAGAATGGCGAAAACTTTATATGGACAACGGCATGACAATGATCCTGGCCGATCCTGACCGATGGTGGTTTCTATCTACCGATAGGTAGAAACTCGGTGAAAAAGGAATATAAGACTGCAAAAAAAATATTACGCGCAAGCGTAAATGGACCACCAGTGAAATTTACGAAGGTATGTTTGAACTTAGAGCCGCGAAGGAAGGGAGCGCCGGAGGAAGAAGGCGCCTGGAGGTTTAGGAGGGAATCGCGCGGCGGGGGAAATACGAAGGAGCACGCTGAGCGCGCGGCAAAGCAACGCCACTTAACGTCTAGGTGGCGTTGAGCGAAGCGGGGAAGGAGACAAGAGGCGAAGCGTCGCGGAGGCTGAGAGTAGGCCTAAGCGCGCTGGGTTGGCATCCTCTGGCACTTGCTGCGGGTTCTGTGTGCGTAATGGACGTACCGGGTTCGTCTCGTGGTAACATCGTTCCCGCTCGCCGTATGCTGTATGTGTAAATGAAAGCATGCGACGGTGAGCCGACGATGGTGGCTCAATCTCGTGCGCGCAAGGGAGGCAATCGGAGAGGAAGAGTGACGTCTTCCCACCAAGGGGCGGGGAGGGGAGAGGGTTTACTCCGGCGGCTGCTGCGTATGGCGAGGCCGCACGAGCCCTATTTTGAAAGCAATCTGCGATGCGAACAGTCTAGCCGCACCGAGGGCCGATAGCTTCGTGTGTTTCTATAGCACTCATACGCTTGCGCGTCGCCCGCGTTCACGAAGTGAAACGTCACTAACTTTCTTTTTAATCGAGGCATGTAGGAGGCAGCTGTAGACGCCTCGATTTTTTTATTCATGCTTGACTGATGGCAATTACAACCACAAGTTTGGCCCAGATGTTCGGAACTTCTGGAGTAAGAGAAAGCGAGCATTAGCTACGACTGAGCCGGCACCCCCTCATTCTGCAATTTCCACCAGTGCCCAGCCGAATTCACACGCTGTTGTGAAGAGCCACTTTTTAACGACATACCGTCGTTCAGTAGCGCACCCAGGATCTCTGCCAGGGGGTCGGGGGGGGGGGGGGGGGTTGACAGTTTGCCAATACCATCTAAACAGCACTAATTTCGATTTCTTCAAGGGAAATTGTCAAAAAAATTCGCTTTTTGCGAGTGTGCAGACGATTGCGCGTCTTACATCTTAGCTGCAGTACTCAAATGCGTAAGGAAAGAAAAGGGGTTAAACAAAAAGGGGGGGGGGGGGGTTAAGTCGGCCTCAGGGGGGGGTTCCAACCCCCGAATACCCCCCCCCCCCCCGGTCGGTGCGCCACTGCCGTCGTTCAACAAAGGACACAAAGGCTTTGAGGATGTATTAATGAAACTGGACATCCTTCCAACTTAGGAGTGCATTCGCTCTGAGCTGCGGGACAGACTAGAGAAGAATCAGCAGAATATCTGAAGCTGAAGCTAAATCTCGATGTCATAGTGCAGCCAAGAAAGGCTGCCTAAAAGATTAAGCTGGCTGGAGTTCTGAGGGTAACTAACACCTACGCCTCAGATTAATTTTGAAGTTTTATGCCTCTTTTGCAAAGACTGGTCTTTGTTGTGGATAAATTTCATGCAAGTTTTCTATTTCGAATAGTCAAAACAATGTTTATACTTTTCAACTTCGTTTTTTTTTTCATTCGCAGGGTGTTTTTACTGCTTGTGCACTAAATATGTTTGTATTTAATGTGACCTAATATCAGCTAAATGTTGTATGCACATGGTCAAGTTGTGAAGAATGCAAGTATGTAGGTATTTTTGTAATTTTCAACGATTTTACCCGCCATGGTGGCGTAGTGGCGTTGGCGTTGCGCTGCTAGGTCCGAGGACACGGGATTAAATCCCCGACTCTGGCGACCGCATTTTTCCCACTACGGCGTGCCTCATGGTAATATTGTGGTTTTGGCACGTAAAACCCCACAATTTATTTTAATTTTCAAGTTGGTCAAGTGCTCTTTAAGAAACCGGTCAGCAATTTTCTCAAAAATACTAGCCGTACTAAACTTTTCTTTAAATAGTAAAGCTAAAAGAAAACCTTTTCTGACCTTATTTGCAATTAGGTCTCGTAAGAAGCAATACCTGCTATTTTATAACACTCTCCTACTCTTGGTATAGCACGGATATCTTGCACAAGAGACCATAGTTTTCCCACTCTCACAGTTCACAGGAAGGTAACCAGATAAGATAAGAAAACTAAAACAAATATTCGTAAATGGGCGATTGATCTCTACATTCAGCATAAATTTCATTCAGTTGGCTTTATTATATAAACGAAAGCAGATCTCCGAAACGAATTTCGATCTTGGGCAAAGCTTTCAGTGATGTTGGCGCAAATGCTTTGAAATTGTACCGTTAATGAAAAAAATTCAATGTTTATGCAATGTAACGTGATCCCGCTAGTGTATCGCCATGACGCAAACATTTAAATGTAGGTGCGCCGTCTGTTTGAACGCACGTGTCTGTTCATCTTTAAAAAAATAAAATTATGAGGTTTTGCGTGCCAAAACCGCGGTCTGATTATGAGGCACGCCGTAGTGGGGGACTGCATTGCACATCATGACCACCACTCACAAGACAGTTTCCTCACGTTTCGCATTGTCACAACTTTAAATGTTCTGGCAGACCCAATTTTTCACTGCTCCCAACAATGAGACATCAAAATACATTTAACAAAATCAAACAATTCGTTGAATATCATACATTATTAACAGGTCACTGTGCTTTAGAGATATATGCGCCGGTATTGTGTCGTACTTTATTGTTTGATTGTGCAGAACAGAAATGCTCTCAGTGGCACTACATTTGCGTTCAATGTGGAGCGCTATGCAAGTCGGAGACAAACTTACATGCTTGCAACAAGTCCTGGTTGGTTCAGTAAACAAAGTTTCAACTTAAAAGAACACTTTTGTTGTTTTGTTGTTGTTGTTTTATTTCTACAACAACTTGCAGAGACTGGAAATAAACTGGCGAGAGAGGTCGGATGGCTCGCTTTTAAATCTTTGTGGGGCCCGTTTCCGAAAGAGGTCTCTGACTACCCTTTCATCATCGACGTAACGATGCCGACGCTTACGTCGTCCGTGCTCTACGTCGTGCGCTTTGCCTCCGCTATTCTGAATGAGCCCTTATCTGCCTTTAGGTGAATGTCCTCGAGAAGCAGCAGGACTAAAAAAGATACTAGGTAAACGGGTTAACTTGATGGCCCGTAGTCAAATGTTCGTTCGTTAGTAGCAACAGCGGATACACGTGTCTGCTGCATCTGAAAAGAGCGGGAATTTTGATGCGTTGCAGCGCGCTACGTCACCTCGAAGACGCCATAAAAGAAAGCACGTCTGCCTTCAAAAACTCGGTTGCGACCAGAAGCGCATCAACAAAACAGATTTGGGAAATGTATGTTCTGAGGCACAGACCTAAGCAGATTTAGCTTTGTTGTCCGAATTGGTTATTGCAAGGTGCATTTCAAGTTTCGCTGCAGCCGCTGCGAATTCTGAACCCCTTGAGCACTTAATGTGGTGGTGCCACGCGACGTACCACCATCTATGTGTTCGCATGTTAAAGTGTTGTGATGCGCAAGTGCAGCATCCGATTAGCAAAGACGAATAAAGGACGAAAACGAGTGTCTATTTACTTACGTTCTTCGTGCCTCGTCCTGCAACCAGTGTATCTTCAGTGTGTGCTACAAAATACAAAGTCCTATCAGCTGTCCTCCTGTCCCACTACTATACCGGCTTCTGATGATGTTCGCAGCACGTACGATTGCATAGCACGTTGGGTGTCTGACGTTTTTCACAATAGCACCGTCTTCCTTCAATATTCCAAAAGACTCCGTGAACTGTATGTGTATATAGGTCATTGAGCGACTGTTATGGACTCAAAGCATGCACCTGATACGAAAATGTTCCTTGCTTCATAAGTTAGGTTCATTGTCAGAACGAGGCATTCCTTTCAATCTGTGCACTCGCTCCATGATTTAAACCAGGATAAGATCGAAGAATGTTCAGCAGAATAGTGTTTGCGTGAGCTCGTTGGTTGCACAAAGCAAGAAAGGTTTTCAGTATATAACACTGAGATAGATAGAAGGTAAGACAACACACCTCTGTACTGGCAACTGAAGGTTTATTATTCATTTTAGCGCTATGCATTTTAACGCGAAGCTATTAATGCGACTATATAGGAGCGCTTGAAAACACTATATTCCAGTTTTCACGGTTTTCTTATCAAATTACGTAACTCATGAAGTTCATCACTTCATAAAATGCGGCGAACAATATCGACATAATAGAGGCAAATTTTCAAGTTTGTGTATTAGGGGTTAAATGAAGTTTGCTAAACCCTCGTTTTGTGCCTGTTCAGAGGCGTTATATTGGACGCATCAAATGTTTCTCCGCTTGCGTTAAAGGAATAAAAAAATGACTCGCCCAGCGCCCTGCGAAAGTGGACGTCCAGCGAAGCTGCTGCAAAACCACCACTACAACTGCTGAGGGGGGGGGGGGTATGCAGTGCTTTATTGATGGTTCGGATGCGTGTTTTAAGCTTGTTCTTTCTTGAAACGTACGCTGTTCTGTACGTTCTATGCGTGATTTCAATGAATATAAGCAGTGTTCGCTTAACTTTGCTGAGCGCTTGTAGCCTCTGCATTACGAGGGGGGTGGTGAGCCATTATATTTTTGCTTGCTTGAGGGGGGGGGGGGGGGGGGGGGGTACGAGCTTTTGTTCACGGACAGGACACGCAAAATGCCGACCACCGAGAGGCTAACAGCTTCGCTGTAAGATAGCAGGGATTTTGTATTTTGAAGAAATAGGCGCCACTTTATGGGGGACACGTGCCGAAAGTTCCAAGTGTGTAGGTTAATTATCTGCTTGGACAAAAAATTTACTAAATAGTCGTCTTCACACAACTTTTGTGCGTTAGCTAAGACATGTAGTTCCTTTCACCTGGTCTGCTCGGTTAACTATGCTAGTCACGGTGCTCATATTTAGTTGAAGTAGAAAACATGTTGTAACTGCCGAATGATCAAATTTTATTCTGCGTAGGCTATATATATATATATATATATATATATATATATATATATATATATAGTATTTGTAGAAAGATATTTATTCAAGCATTACAGAATGTCACGCTGCAGTTATTCGATATGTTTACCAGGTCATAAAACAAAGGCAAAAGACAGCAACTTTAAATCCAATGAAAAAAAAAAGGAAATGATAATCATATTGTGTGGCGAACATTGCGTGTTTCAGTATCTATTACAAGCCTTGAAAATAATTATTGAGCCCTCGTTCTTGACCCGCCGCGGTGGCTCAGTTAGCTGAGGCGTTGCGCTGCTGAGCACGAGGTCGCGGGATCGAGTCACGGCCGCGGCGGCTGCATTTCGATGGAGGCGAAATGCAAAAACGCCCGTGTTCTTGCGTTGTAATGCACGTTAAAGAACCCCAGGAGGTCAAAATTATTCCGGCGCACCTCATGATTAGAGCTGGTTTTGGCACGTAAAACCCCAAAAATAAGAATAAAGAAGAAGAAGAGCCCTCGTTCTTTCCGTTTTTTTTTTTTTTTCTTTTTTTTATGCGAGAGCTACAAATGGCTCATTGAGCGAAAAAGTAGGCGTCCGGCGGCTGTAGCAGCCTGCATTCCCATTGGCGGCGATGTCACGAGCGCGTCTTGACGGAGGAGAGCGGGCGAAACGGAGCACCAGCGTGCCAGGTGCTGTATAAGGGGAGAGGGTACAAATACAACCGGGCTCTACTTCCGCACTTTCTATTGCACACGCTGCGCCATCTAGTTCAGCAGCTGTAAAGTCCGCGCTTGGGGCGGGATCAAGTCCGTCGAGCATCGGAGAAATTAAAAGGTTCTTGTTTATCATTGTAGAGTGGCGTATTCCCAGTGGCACGTACTTACCCAAGTTAGCGTCAAAGACGTTCATTGAAGAGCCGCGCATACCTATACTGGCACATACTCAGTAACCTAAGCTGTTATGAAAGAGGTTCCTTGAATAGCAGCACCGATCTAGTAACACGTACCAAGTGTTGCGAATCTACGTAAAAGAGGTTCATTCAATAGTCGTGTAAAGCCAGTTCCGCATCTCCAGTGACATACGCTGGCGTCAAAGAGGTTCGTTTAAGGTCGCCACATAGGTACACAGTGCCATATACCTAGTGGCGCAAGTTGGTCCGGCGATTGGCTTCGAACCTTGATCCCTCAGCACCGCAGCCAGATGCGCCACTCATTCGGCCATGAATAAGCCGCGACCCAAACGGTTAGATAGATAGATAGATAGATAGATAGATAGATAGATAGATAGATAGATAGATAGATAGATAGATAGATAGATAGATAGATAGATAGATAGATAGATAGATAGATAGATAGATAGATAGATAGATAGATAGATAGATAGATAGATAGATAGATAGATAGATAGATCTAGGAAAGTGCGTTAAGTACCCTAAGAATACCCGCCGCGGTGACTTAGCAGCTGTGGTGTTGCGCGGCTAAGCACGAGGTAGCGGGATCAAATCCCGGCCGCCCCGTCTCGACGGGGGCGAAACGCAAAAAAAAATTGGGGTAGCTTGCACTAGTGGCGCAAGGCTAAAGACACAGCGGAATTGATCGGTTCCTAGCTGGTCCTGGCTATACGAAGTGATGCTAAGTTGTACGAAGTAATGCGAAGTGATGGTAAGTTATACGAAGTGTATAAGCATTTCCTCATGCTCCGTGGCGTCGGGGAATGCCTCGCTAAGCACTTGCAGTCCGAGCACACGTAGGGGAAGTGGGGCGAAAGCTATGCACAGTGTACGGGCTGCGCGCAGCAGACGACACGCAGGAATGACGTCACGGCGCATGCGCAGTCGCGCGCAGCTTGCGGGAGCTCGGCCGAGCCGCCGCCAGAGGCGCCTGCTGCAGTCACGGACACCACGAGCGTTCGGCGCTAATGCGGGGAAACGGAGAAGCGCGGATGGCGTCGCACGGCCGGACTCGACTCTCCTCCGCGCTCCCTTACAGCCTTTGCAACGCGACGGGAGTCAATGTAATTTTTTCTGACGAGCTGCTCGATGGCTCACCGCAAGAGGTCGCTACCACCTCACCGTGTCCGTGGGAGCGAAGGGTAGCACGGGTAGCCAGCGTAGCGTGGGCACAGAACACCCATACGAACTTGCGCGGGCTTGGTTTTTTTGCTGCCATTTTCTTCAGTAAATGCTGTCAAGTTTGTTCTTTGTTCTATGCTGGTGTCCCGACTGGTGAGATTCTTGTGCGCACAACGTTCGTTAGAATTGTCCGCTGATGCCCACGACATGAGTGTGGTCTGCTTGGTCTGCTTTTGTGGGCGCAATTACTTCACCACTTCTGTTCTTGACGGCGGCGTCTGAAGCAGCATGTCTATGTCGCCGATCCCTCGTGTGCTACCTACTGTGTGCCAGGTTTTGCAGCTGAATGCGTGAGCTTTCTCCGCGGGATCGTTGCAAGCGTGAAAGCGTCGTTCCTTCCTTCTGCCTCAAACGCGATCACTGTAGCCATGGTGTACTGTTGTGTGCCATTTTGCAAATCTCAACAGGGGAAGACGCCGGGTGTTTTCTCATTTCACCAATTTCCTAGCGATGCGGAACTGTGTTCTAAGTGGCGAAAAAACATTTCCCGTGAAAATCTCGTCATCAACGACAAGTCCTAATCAACGGTAAACTGTATAGTGTGTGGCAAACACTTCGATGAGAGTGATTATGTTCCCGGATGCCGAATACGGAAGTTGCTCGTGGGAGCTGTACCGACCATCTTCGAACTCTATCCGTCCTACATAGTGCCAGCTGCAAAGAGACCGCTTAAGGACCCTGCGTGTCGTGACCCCCCAGCTCCTGGGAAATCATCAAAGCGAAAAGCAGAGTCGCTGTTGCCTGCTCATTAATATTTTGGTGCCAGGGAGGAGGTAACCGAGGAGAGACAAAGTGCTTCAACACAAACCACCAGTAACAACGCTTACCTAGCTAGTCACTATCTGGTCATGATGAAAAGGCTTCGGGCTCAAGTTGCCTACCAGCGCTCGAAGGGCGGGGGGCTACTGAGAAAGTTCTCTATAGAGAAAGAAAAGATGAAAGAGGACAACGACGACAAACACTATATTGCCGTCAAAAAGATCGTTGGCGATTCCCAGAAACGTGAGAAAAAGGCTGTTTTTCTCCGTCACCAGATACAAGTCTATGGCAGTAAACGACCTTGTTATTCAGAAGAAGTTGTCAGAGAGTGTGAGATTTGGCGCTTCCTTTCGTCAAAAGGTTATGATCACGCTCGAAAATCTGACCTCTTGACACTGCCGGCGAAGAGTACGCTTCACCAAAATCGCATGTTTTCGGCACTTTTGGACAACATTGTGGCTTTCTTTGAAACGGCTGCGAAGCACTTTCCGCGAATAAAAGTGCATGAAGTGCTGCAACTTCTCGTTGCACTCTACCATGAACAATCGCGCATCTTGAACTGCCCAGATGTTGGCAATTGTCACGCCAGGCGCACAGCTGGTGTGATTGCTGACAAATTTGTCCGACTACTTTTAGTAAATCACACAAAGATTAACGAAAAAAATGAAAAGCCAGTTGCTTATGTGCATAAGCCACCCAGAAAATATTTTAGGCTTTATTGCACATGATGTGAAGGTTGTTGGCCCCAAAATGTACAAGAGTGCACTGTATTGATCAGGAAATAAATAGTTTGTACCTGTAAAATTTTTACCTTTGTTGTAGCCTCGCAGTATTTGAACCTCTCTTATAAATTGAAGTGCATGTACTGAGATAATCATTTTTCCTAAGTAACGACATCTGTATTCAATATTTGTGGATGTTGGCTTAACCTTCCCCTTTAATCTTTCGAGCGTCGTCTGCTACAGGCGTGCGGCTTCAAACAGAGGCTGTAAGCCGTTTATTCACATCGTATGAGGCTATGGTGTTCACTACTGGCACTGAAAATAAAGATTATTCTTTAAAATTCGAGATAACTTGCGTCTGACAGCCGGAATTGCACAGATGTTGCTGGTGCCGGAGCGCATCTGTGAACGCGCTTTGCGGAGGCGGCAACGGTGAGCTGACAGCGCCACCACAGAGTTGCGGCGACAGGCGGCAGCATCCATCATTGCAAAGGCCGTAAGGGAGCGCGGAGGGTGGAGTCGAGTCCAGCCGTGGGCGTCGGCAGCACCTCTGCGCGTTACCTCGTTGGTGCTGCTACAATTTATTTCTCTCTCTCTCTCTCTCTCTCTCTCTCTCTCTCTCTCTCTCTCTCTGTCGCTCTCATTTTCTCTTTCTCTCTCCCGAGCATAGCGTGCGACGCTCCGCGAGGTGGTTGCTAGGCAACGCAGTGGCAGGCGGCACACATTACGGCTGGCTTAAACAGCTCCGCTGTTAAAAATTGGCCCAAATCATGCACAGCTAAGCGCCGCCGTGTACATTGCAATGCGCGTCGCTGACCGCCCATTAACCCTAACGCGGCGACGGTGCTACCACATAGTATATAGCTTGATCTCACGGGCAGTAGGGCGTCCACAATTTTAATATACCGTGGAATATAGCCTTTATTAATAACATGCACGAGTAAAAGAAACTCTTTCCATACCGCGCCCATTGAGCATCGTTAGCGCTCAATCGATGGTTTGAAACGCTGCTTTTGAGACCTTCCGCGCCGCTCACGGACATACTGCGATATCGGACGTGAAGGAGGAGAACTATATTTTTGGTTTCTAAGCAGTTCGCTTTTTTTCCGCGAGGCGGTGATTTTTAAACGCCCTCTGAAGTTTCGCGATCGTCGAAGGAGAACTAAAAAAACGGTCGTCCGCTTTCGATGGTTCGAAACGCCCTTTCGAGACCTTCCGCGGCACTCACGGACACACTGCGCCATCGGACGTGGAAGAGGAAAAACTATATTTTTGTTTTCTAAGCAGTTGGCTTTTTTCCCGCCAGGCGGTGATTTTTGAACACGCTCTAAAGTTTCGCGATCGTCAAAGCAGAACGCAAAAATTTCCGGCTGTGGAAACGGCGCGCGCGCTTCGGGAGATCGCAGATATAGCGATTCCGCTGCCTTTGCGAATAATCTTATCGATACAACG